>NC_134860.1:85579679-85682179 GCF_049852395.1 Peromyscus maniculatus bairdii
TTCAGTAGACAATTGTGCATCTTCTGGAGTCAGTTGGAAAATATTAATTCCCATTTAGCCATTACAGCCTCACCAGCTTCAAAGACTGTATGGAGGATTCTAACAAACATCTTCTACTCCTTCTTCCAAAACCAATCTTTGTATAACATGGTTTTATTCCTCTTCATGTTCTTACCGATTCTCTTTTGAATGAGCTCCAGCTTACTTCATTCTTGAAATGTATGTTTTAGATATTTTTTTATAGAGGAGTGCTAGAATGGAATTATTATTTCCCTTGATCTGGACAAAAATATTCTATTAATGCAGCCAAGAATTACATTAGCTTTTTTGGCAATCACAGTTCAGTACTGATTTATATCAAGCTCCCTGTCAATTAATCCTTTGGGACTTTTTTATTTATGCTTTTTCTAGGCAATGCCTCTGACATCCATATTAGTTTAGTTGCTGTTTGGAATAAAGGAAAGGATTTTATATTTCTCCTAATTAAATTCATGTTGCAAGTCCATCTTTCCATCTGTTGGGATTTTGTTAGAGGCTGATTGCATCATCTTTTGGAAATTAATAGTTCGAAAGTGGAGCTCAGGCAAACTAGTAAAGTGTTTGGCAAAAACTATTTGCTGTAGGTTTTAATTGCTGTGATAAAGATCATGATCAAAAGTAACTTGCGTAGGAAAGGGTTCATTTTATCTCACAATTCCAGGTAACTGTGTATCACTGAAGGAAGTCAGGGAAAGAACGCAAGCAGGGAAAGGGCTTGAAAGGAGGAGCTGAAGCAGAAGCCACGCAGAAACACTATTTATTGACTTGTTCTTCATGGCTTTCTCAACCTACTTTATTTTTATTTTTTATTTATTTTTTATTTTTTTATTTTTTTGGTTTTTCGAGACAGGGTTTCTCTGTGTAGCTTTGTGCCTCTCCTGGAACTCACTTGGTAGCTCAGGCTGGCCTCGAACTCACCGAGATCCACCTGACTCTGCCTCCCAAGTGCTGGGATTAAAGGCGTGTGCCACCACCGCCCGGCCTCAACCTACTTTCATATACAACTTAGGATCTTTCTCTCTCTCTCTCTCTCTCTCTCTCTCTCTCTCTCTCTCTCTCTCTTTGGTTTTTTGAGACAAGGTTTCTCTGTGTAGATTTGTGCCTGTCCTGAAACTCATTCTGTAGCCCAGGCTGGCCTTGAACTCACAGAGATCCGCCTGGCTCTACCTCCTGAGTGCTGGGAGGATCTTCTCTTTAGTTGGCTTGGTCATGATCTTTTTCTCAGCAATAGAAATCTAACTAAGACAAATAGTTTTTGCAAAAATATGTTAACTTGTTTGAGATCCACTTTAGAACCATTAATTTCTAAAAAGTAATGTAATCATTATCCAAAACAAACCTAACAGATGGAATGATGGGCTTACAAGATGAATCATTAATCAAGAAAATGCCCTATAGACTTGTCTACTAACAATCTAATTGGAAGCATTTCTCAATGGATGTTTCTTTTCCCAGATAACTCTAGCTTGTGTCAAGTTGACACAACAAACAAACAATAACAGCAAAAACCCAAACAACCAAACAACCAACTCCCCCGCCAAAACAGGACATTTTTATTCTACAAGTTACCGTCTAAAAAAAAAAATCCACAAGAAAGTTTTAGTAGCAAAGCAAACAAGACAGATTTGCAGCCTTTCCTCTGTCTCCTTCCACTTGAATTCATTCATTCAATTGACAGATTTGATTCCAACTATGTGACACCTGATCCCATACATTTAGAACACTTCAGTGAATAACACAAAAAGTTTGTCCTTGAGAAGCTTGAAGTTTTGCAGAAGAAAGATAAAAAAGAAATATAGGGAGAAATAGCCAAACTAGTGGAAACACATGAACTATGAACCAATAAGCTTAGGAGCCCCCAAATGGATCAGGCCCTCTGGATAAGTGAGACAGTTGATTAACTTGAACTGTTTGGGAGGCACCCAGGCAGTGGGACTGGGACCTGTCCTTAGTGCATGAGCTGGCTGTTTGGAACCTGGGGCCTATGCAGGGACACTTTGCTCAGCCTGGGTGAAGGGAGGAAGGGACTGGACATGTCTAGATTGAATCTACCAGGCTGAGTTGAATCCCCAGGGGAGTCCTTGCCCTGGAGGAGATGGGAATGGGGGTGGGCTGGGGGGAGGGTGGGGGTGGGCTGGAGAAGGGAGGACAGGGGAATCGTGGCTGATATATAAAATGAAATTAAATTATAAAATAAATAAAAAAAGAAATATATGTCCTCCAGTTTGCTCAATTAAATGGTGAGAGCAAATAGGCTGTATTATGATTCTTATTGGTGTTGGGGAGATACCTCTGCTGATAAAGGACTTGCCATAAAAACATGAGCTCCTCCATCTTGATTTCCAGTATCCACATGACAAAACCCAGGATGGCCACACATACCTATAACCCTAACTCTAGGGTATGGGTGAGATTTTTGTATGCTAACTGGTATGCTAACTTAGCCAAATTGATGAGTTTCAGGTTCATCGAGAGACCTTGTCTCAAAAAATTGAATGTGGGGAGCAATCAAATAAAGACACTTATAGTTTACCTCTGGCCTATACACATACTCACAGGCAGAGGTATGCATGTGCACCTGCAGACACACATGTACACACCTCTACTGACAAGTATGTACACCACAAAACATCACTCCACACATATGTGAAACAAATGTAGATAGATGGTTCCTGAGAAATGACACCTGAGGTTGACCTCTGCTCTCTACATCCATGTGCATATATTTGCATGTGTACTTACACACACATGAACGCACACTTATGCTCACAATCATATGGTACATTCCTCAGGGTTCTTAAGAAATATAGAACCTGCAGAATGCCTGTCTTTAAGTAAGTAGATTTTCTGTGTGGCATTGATTCCTGGCATTTAGAAAGCTGACAAGTCCCAAGTTCTATAGGTAAGTTGGCAAAAGAAAAGACATGTAAAAATAATCTTCAGTATGAGGGATGATGGAATTAAGACCCAATGAGAGTCAGTGCTTCAGTGTGAATCCAAAGTCAGCAGGGAACCATGACCACATTATGAAGGCTGCCAGACAGGAAGAATTCTCTCTTACTCTGTGGATGGTGGTTAATTTTGATTGTCAACTTGACTGGATTGAGAAGTGACTAAGAAATTAAAGCACATGTCTTGGTGCATGAGAGTATCTTCAGAGAGGATTAACCAAGGGAAGATCAACAGTATTTCACAGGCCACAGGCATTTTACTTCATTGCAATAGAATATCCACATACATGGTCAAAAATATTTTGTGAGAGTGTTTGGGGGTGACATTAGTATTCCAGTGGATAGACTGCAAAAACCAGTTTGCCCTCTCTCTTAAATGTTAGCCTTATCCAATCTGTTAAAGAACCTGCATAGAACCAAAAAAAATTACCATTCCACAGAAATCTTAATAGCCTGACATGATGGCACATCCCTTTAATACCAGCACTTGTAGGGTTGGGATAGGCAGATCTCCATAAGTTCAAGGCCAGTCTGGTCTACATAGTGAGTTCCAGGACAGCCAGGGCTGTGTAGAGAGACACTGTCTCAAAAAATATGGTAATTGTTTTCATGAATTCTTTCTCAAAATGCCTCTTCAGCATTAAGAAAGAATAGAATCCTAATGTTGACGTGGCATTGGGAGTTTGTGCACTCGTGTGAGACAGAGTCCATTTGCTATTTAGTTTTGGGAAACATCTGAATTCATGTAGTGCTTGATAGGATGACAGTGATTTCTCTGCCAAAGCCTATTTCAAGGCTCTGTGAAAATTGTTCTCTACCTCACATACAAGAGAATCAGCAATAGACACCTTGCTGCCACTGGATAAGCCTATCGTGATGAAATACTTATGAAGGTTCTTTCAATATTTTTGGCAGTGTTTCCTCTTTAAAAATATTGCAAGATTAGGGAGGGTTTAAGAAAGACTGAAAATAGCTCTTTTTTTTTTCTTTTTAAACTCACAGCAGGTATCACTCACTTTACTTATAGTGAACTCAATAATTAACTATCAGTTCAGGGTAAGTCTGACTCAAATAATTCTTACCAGTTAAAATAGTATTTGTCTCCTTTACTTATTACGCCAACTCTTGTCAACCCTGGCATCAGCTTTCAGCTGTGCTAAATGGTGTTTAAATGTGAGAGATCTAAAATGAAATTGAAGCATGCTGCTTTTGATAATAAATCAAATGTGAGTTTAATACAGAGGCAGCATATTAGTAAGGCTTAAAGGGAAAAGGATAGATGTTACATTTTTGACAGTGGTGAGGGTTTTATTGGGATTCTGGTTATCTCTAAAGATTGATATCCAATGATTTTTTTCAGAATTATATTTGAGAAAATATTTTGGAAAAATTATATTGAACCACACTAATGAATGATGAAAAGTTTTAAATAAAATTACTTTCTGAATAAGGTAAACAGATATTATCCAATCTTGGATTGTATATTTTATTTTCCTTTTTATAAGAAATAATTCAAATATACTAATTATAAAAGAAAAACATATCTCCAAAGTTTATGTTAAAGTATATTAATATTTTACAGTATTTACCCCTTATACTTTTTGAATTATAATATTAAACTTATCTTGACTATAGTTTTCATAAATTATTTAAATTAGGTAGAAATGAAATCTTACCTTTTCTGAATCCAGTACTATAAATGTAAAACATTTGGAGCCAGAAAAAACATGTTTCTTTTTTCTACTAAGAGAAAAAAATTCTATAAAATTGAGCACTGTAAAGAAATTACAAGCCGGGCGGTGATGGCGCATGCCTTTAATCCCAGCACTTGGGAGGCAGAGCCAGGCGGATCTCTGTGAGTTCGAGGCCAGCCTGGGCTACCAAGTGAGTCCCAGGAAAGGCGCAAAGCTACACAGAGAAACCCTGTCTCGAAAAACCAAAAAAAATTACAAGGCCTGTTTTATGCTTTTTATTTTTGTTTGTTTTCAGGATACTTTTCATAATCATTGGCCTATACATTTATATTCTTCCCAAATGGGTGAATTTTATCAGGGTTCCAAAAAGCCGAAGCTGTCTGTGCTTCTGTCGTGTTTTGGAAGAGGATGAACACTATGGCTTTTTATGATTGAGTACTTGGTTTTCAGTTGGTGGAACTGTTTGGGAAGGATTAGAAAGGGTGGCCTTGGAGAAGGTGTGTCACTGGTGCTTGGGTTTTGAAGTTTCAAAAAGCCAACACCATTACCAATTATCTCTCTTCTTGCCTTTGCTTTTGTAGACCAAGATTGAGCTCTCAACTACTGCTCCAGCACACCATCCCTGACAGCCTGATGCCATACTCCCCGTCACGATGGCCATTGACTCTGACCCTCTGGAATCATAAATGCCAAATTCAATGCTTTCTTTTATAAGTCACTTTGGCAGTGATGTTTTGTCCCAGTCATAGAAACCCCAGGGCAGCCTCTGTTTTAGAGAAGCTTTTGGCAAAGGTTCTATAGATCATCTCTGTGCATAAAAAGGAAGTGAAGTCTGGCTCTGGAGAGAACTGACTTCTTCTGGTGGGATGTAATGCAATGTCATTAGAGCTATGTACACAATGTAAAAATTCTAGGTCTGACTTTCAGTAGTGGCATACCTATGGCTCAGCTTCAGTTTTCTTAAATGTCAGTTATCTCCTTATCTTTAATATCAGCAGGTAGCAATGTCTGCACATCAGAATTGTGAGGACTAACTCTGTGACTAAATGTGTTAAACTGTGACCGCATCTGAGTGCCGTTCATTTTAACTGTAGTGTGGAGAGACTGTCATAGTATTTAGAATCATTTGTAATGGTGTAAAAACCCTTCTACTCACAGCTATTGTTGATATGTCTATGCCTTATGTCTTTGTCCAAATACTGGCAAAAAAATATCAAGAAGACCGTTAAACTACAAAAGTATCTAGAGCATTAGAAATTGGACAATTCAATAACCTTGTTAAGGGTAGATATTCAACAATGGTCAGTCTGCTACATGCCAACTATATCATCACAAGCTGCCCTGTCCAACATTATACAAGAGCCAGTTATCCACAGAAATGGAAAGGAAGATACATATGGGCACTGATACATATTTATATGGAAAGGTTTGTTGTGCTTTTATACTCTATGTGGTAATAACTGGCATTGGCTCACAGGAGAGAAAGAAGCTGAATTTATATTAAAAATCCTCAGTAGGATAGCATTACAGATTAAAATTAATAAGGTATATAAGATAATTTGATAAACATAGTTGAACCTTATTTTGTTATGTGGCAATACCACAAAAAGTGATGGACATGTTTATTATATTTTAGGCTAATTCAGAGATGGTTTTGAGAAAGGAACACAAAAGTTATTGTGCACTCAAAAGAGTCAGGCCACACCTGAAATTTTATTTATTTTTATCATGATCACATATTTCATGAAGATTGCTAACAGACTTTTTGGAGATATTTCCATTTTGGATCATAAAAATGTCTTGTTTATGTGAGGCTAATACCCTGTGCATTAGTTTGTGCTCAGCATCATCCCTGGCATCAAACCACTAGATGCCAGAGGAATTTCCACCATCTGACCCAGAAGAACACAGTAGAATTGTCTCCAGATGATGCCAAATATTCCCTGGAAGATAATACTCCTCCTGATAGAGAACCACTGTGCTAAAGGACATTGAAGAAAAAGTGAAGGCTTGAGAAAAATCACTACAACGAATGATGAGGTGCAATGTCCTTCATTTTTAAGGTTTTTACCAGCTCGGTTTTTATTTTATTTCATATTTTAAAGCCTGTCTTTCAGTTACTTGCATCTTCTTGTACTCAGAGGTTTTCTTTTTTTCTGCCTTGACTATGCAAAATAACTTAGTTTATTTCAGATTCTCCATTCCAAATTAAAGTAAACTAAAGAAAAATTGACTTGATATGGGTAGTGACTAAAAACAGCATTTTCAGATACTTGTCAAGAAACTGCCAGGAGGATGATCATTTTGGATTTTTCTGTGGAAGTGAAGCAGCAGAATGCTTCACCAGAGGGTGGAAATAATAGCAGTGCATAAAAATCATGGAAGCATAAATTTCTCCTTATTTTAAGGTCAGAATTTTATATGATATCATACTCAGCACCAAGTATTTTTTAAGTCACCATAATTGCCAGCGCTGACACGAATATTGCATAACAGAGATTTAATAATGCTGTTGGGGATTTAAGATTTATTATACAAATTTATTAGATATAAAATTGATCTAATACTGATTTTCTCATTTTAAAGAATCTATAGTTATACCAACATCTATTAAATAACTAAAAATAAAATGTTGAAATGAACGTATAAGAAAGAAAAAAGAAAGGAAAAAGAATAATGCTTCTATGATATTTAATAATTTTTCATATGAGTAATAATAATAATTATAGGAAACATTATTGGATGCAGAGTTATTGTGTTGTGCCCTATATGTACTGCCATTAATCTTTTAAAAATAGATTTACTTTTTACATTTAAAGATAAATTTTCAAAACAAAGATGCAAGCCTCATTTTGTTTTGAGGTTCTCATGTGGCTCAGGATAGCAGTGACCTTACTATGTAACTAATAATTAACTTGTACTTCTAATGCTTCTGCATCTAACTACCAGAATACTGGTATCCAGAGTTTTGTACATCTTAGGCAAATATTCTTCTAATTGAACCACACCCCGAGCCCCTAAATTTTATTTTTAAATCAAAGAAACATAGTGTATCACTTTAAAAGACACATACACACACATACACACACACACACACACACACACACACACACACACACACACACACACATCCATTGACTATTTCAATATTTAGATTATATAGATAATATTTTCAGTCCTATTATTTTTTTAGAAATTAAATTAATTTTATGCATGGTTAAATACTCTCCCTATATATCTTATATATCTTTAAATGTTCAAACCAAAATTTAGTCATGAGACTCCCATATGGGGAATTTCTCTGTACCACTTCTATGTAGTTCACATAACCACACTTTCTATTTCTTTTATCTGACAATGGTTTCCATTTCCAGATCAGTCTAAGCACAAAATTAAAAACAATACCTACAACAACAAACTGATTGTTTTCCAAAACGTCCTCAAAAAGCAGCACATTAAATAGGATTTATGAAATTATTCACAATCTGTATTCGATATTGGTTTTCAAATTCATTAGCCTTTTTCATTCTATCACAGGTGAGAGCTTAGCACTAAGATCATTGAGATATCAGCAAGGAGATTTAAGTGGGCCTGGGAGAGGGTGGTGGGGGCTGGGAGAGGGTGGTGGGGGCTGGGAGAGGGTGGTGGGGGCTGGGAGAGCGTGGTGGGGGCTGGGAGAGGGTGGTGGGGCTGGGAGAGGGTGGTGGGGCTGGGAGAGGGTGAGGTCATGCACATGTGCATGTGTGCTTGCATCCGTGTATTTGTGTGTGTGTGTGTGTGTGTGTGTGTGTGTGTGTGTGTGTGTGTGTGTGTGTGTGTATTCTCTGGAACAAATACTGGGACAACCTTTGTTCTTAACTCTACCTCCAAAAAGAAGTCCGAGGAGCAGGGCTAACATGCATGATCTAGGAAGCTGTGTGTTAATGAATGGTATTTTCTTATTCAATTAGGTCTGACAAAAGGGTCCAACTCAAGCAGGAAGGCTGGGTAAAAATGATGAAGAGGCTGCAAAGGCTCTGAGAAGCTAGACTACATTAGTGATGGAATTTGATTGTGAACAAATTACCTTAATATGACAATCAGTTGTCATTTATTTCAAATCATCATAGCCTCTTTACTCCTGATGTTACATTTGAATAAAACATATTCATTCAGGTCACATTCTTTCCACATGGAACTGTGGAAGGATTGGACTAAAATCTCTAGTGTTTATCCAAAGATAAATGAAAATAAAAGTTTAAATATTCATATAAGGATCTTGGGCCTAATTATCTGGGGAAGTTAGAGAAGACTTGAGGTTACCTATCAGGGAATTGGTGGACTTATTAGAGGAATTTTAGAAAATATTTTTCCTGTATTTGTCTCAATATTATTACCATATTTAGTAAATAAAAATATAAGATATCCAGGTACATGTGAATTTCTGACACACATGAAATTATTTTTAGCATAGATATATTTTAAATTATATAAACATATGAATTATTGTTGAACATAGGAGGATTAATCCAGAAGCTAATGAAGATAACATTTTCATGGGAAGGCTTTAAAAAACAGCCTAATGCTGGATTTGTAATTTCAAAGTCCTGTCTTTAAAGAGACATCTTCCTAGTTACAATAACCTTAGACTTCACCAAATCTGGATGTTTCCCTGCAGGGCAAGTGATTTGAAGAGACAGAGGGGATAAAAAGAAGGAAGAAGTAAATTTAACAGGCTGGAAGAGATGCTTGATGCCCTTGTCACATGTGGAAATTATTTTCCAGGAGATAATTAAATAATCACTGGGCCTTGAGGCATTTTTTGTAGCTGAAACTTCACTGTCATTATAGGCAAGGAACAGAGAAATAAGTTTTCCACTGTGTTGACACAGCCCCAGAGTGATTCATACAAATACTCGGAAAGAGCCAGTAAAACATCTTTTGCCTTGGATATAATCAGCAAATTAAGACTCAACAAGTCCTTTCCCACTCACCAAACAAGTTTAACTCTTCAGATGTTGTATACCCTAGTGCCTGAAGGAAGCTATAAAATAAAAATGAGACTGGCATGTCTGGCTGGTTTCTAAGCCTCATCTCTGGGAAGGAAAAGGAAATAAATATTTTTCTCTCTCCTTGATAGAATTGCTCAGCCCATTGTAATAAACCACAGAAATGACTAACTTCCCATGCATTTGTCAAAGACCACCATGGCAGAGATAATCCTCTTTTTAGTCACCCCAGGCCTTACCTGGTTCTTGGAATCACGGATTGGTGATTGGAGTGCTATTGATTGGGCTCTCAGTTCAAATCTGTTTTGCCTTTATTGAACACTTTATAGTGACGCCTCACTCAGTTGCTTGATGAACATTAAGTGTTCCCTATGAGGATGTACTGAAGTCATCGTTCAAGAAATTAATCCTGCAGGTGTTTGTCCTACGCCTGCTGACTGGGATTGCTTCAGATTTGTGTTACCTATGAATTAATTTCTTGAGAAAGTATATGCTAGTTATTTAGTCTATAAATAAACAGCACATATTCAGGAAGCTAGAACTTACCCTGTAGTGTACAAAATATTGTACTGAATAATGGTTCTCAAATTTTAACTCCTTGTATTCTGTTGACATGCTTTTCTCTAATGTAATGTATGAAATCTCCACTATTGCACCATTGACTTTGGATTTGACCGTGAACTTGGCACTAGAATGACACTTTGGATGATCTGACAGAGAAGCCAATACAAGTGTGTGCTTCAGCTAGTCTTCCAGCAACAGTGTGGTTCACCATGAAAAAGATGTACCTGCAAGACACTTCTCAGAGAGGAAATGTGAGAGGTACACAGAGAGGAAAGTTAGGCATCGTTTGCTTATAAATCACTGGCATTTAATTCTGCATTTCTTATGTCATTATGATGGTAGTAATAAGAGGAATGAACAGCTAGACAAATATACAAATAGTTAAAAGGCATGATAAAATAATATTTTTAGTAGTGAAACACCATAATATTGATATGGAGAAGTAGTAAGGGGAAGCAAAAATTTAAGTGAGGCCTCGAACAGTTCTAAAAGGCTAAAATATCAGTGGGATTAATGCATGTTCTGAGTATCCTGCCTTGTTTATAGGGACTTCAGTGCTGGCTCATATTTTAAAAGCTTTTGTTACAATTAGAAACGGTATGGTGTGGCTTTCTAGGGAACTTGGAATTACAATTACTTAAACACCTAATGCCATCCAGCCTCTCCAATCTTTTCCATTCACTAGTGGATATTGGTGAGAAGTGATAGTGTTCTGCCATCAGTCTGGATCACTTACATTTGGTAGCCAGCAAACAGGGCAGTCAAAAGTTTTCAGGACTGATTTCTACTCCATTTGAAAAATTATTTGGGCATCTTAAATGTAGTCACCACACACCCCATGATTCTTACATCATGTACTTATTCTTTTTAATCTGCAAAGGTAATTGGTAACTCAGTCTTATCATCACACTCTCTCTGATGGAGGTCTTTGTACAATTGGAACCCAAGAACATGGGATTCCTGGTGTATATTGGAGCATATTGGAATCAGGGAACAGAATGAGAGGTTAAAGAACATGCATAGACCACATGGCTACCATGTGAGTAGGCTCAGATTGTGACTTCTGCCTTTAAACTGCTATGTACCTGATCTTTAATAAGAACAAAAATGTATCCAAAATTCTTATGAAACATTTATAGAAACAACTCTAAGATATATAGGATATTTTTAGCACATTTATATATATATAACAGTAATTTTAGAATTTAATTTTTTAAATAAACTTTAATGTTGTAGGAGAAGCTCATAAAGTTATGGACTAGTTTAAGCATTTGTAGTTTTGTTTCTAAAATACTATTCTACATAAACGACAATTCATTTATGAAATAATTGAAACTTGCCTAGAATTTGATAAATTTCAACATATTTTTACCATCAAACAAGAAAAGAAATTACTTAACAGTTGACATGATGAATCATTTTGTTCCCCTGGTCTTCAGTCTGCTTTCATTATTAGCTTGTAGGTGCAAAACAGGAGTTTCATTCATTACATTCAATAAGGTTTAAATCTTCTTTGACTCACAGATAATATCTCTCCCTATGCAGGCTACTGTATGCATTATCTGTTAAAGTGTACCTGGTAGGGGCCTTAAAATTGGAATTTGGAGTCTGGGAGCAGGGGGTCCTTTGTAGATAGTATAGGATTTTGAAATTAACTTTTCCTTATGATTGAAAAGGCCTTGAATCTTAGAACTTGATTTAGTATTTATTGACCTCCCTTAAAGTACTATACATTCAAGAGGCAAGACAAATTCCATTTTAGGGGTTAAATTTTTACTAGATTTGATTGTCCTTATATTTGCTGAAGTATTAGTGATGTTTCAGGTGTATTCACAAATATATTCCACATGCAGCATGGTCAAGTAACAAAAGGAGAAAAATAAACCCACACACTCTCATGCACAGAAACTGAATGCTTTATTGATGCAATATTTCTATATTAATTCCATATTCCCTATAGCCCACCCTTTTCCTTGTACTGGGAGAGCTATCGAGACAAACTACTTTTGTTTATGATTTTGTTTTAAAAGGTTTGTAACAATAAATGAGTCTGCACAGTCATTCTCCTTAAACTGTGAAGGTAACTTCTCTTTTTGTAAACATTATTTACTTCTACTTCAAGTGTGTGTGTATTTGCCTGAATGTATCTATGTGAATCACATCACATGAGTGCCTGATGCCCTTAAAGACCAGAAGAGAGTGCCAGATCCCTGGAATTGGAGTTATGGGTGGTTGTAAGCTACCACGTGAATGCTGGTAACCAAACCCTGGTCTTATGCAAGAGCATTAAGTGTTCTTAACTTACGAGATATCTCTCCAGCTTAACTGTTCTTGTTGCCATAACTGACTACCTGACAATAAGCAATTTAAGAGAAAGAGGGTTTATTTAATCTTGTGGTTTCAGATTACAGCCCATCATGGCAGAAAAGGCATGGCTGTGGCCATTTTGGCTTATAGCAGGTCAGGAAGCAGACAAGCGAGGAAGCATAGCAACTCCAGTCTCTAAACCCCAAGTTCTGCCCAGTGAGAAACCAATTTCTTTTTGATATACTTAACATCCTAAAGGTTGCACAGTCTCTCCAAAAGGTGCTACCATCTGGGGTCCAAGTATTCCATGACATAACTTTTCAAGGGCATTTTACATTTTATCATAGAATTCTACCCCTAGCTTCCATGGTCTAATGGCCATTTCGTAATGCAAAATATATTCTAATGTCAAAGTTCCCCATAATTTTGAATAGCTTTAATATATTCCCAAAGTGCATTATTTTCTAAAACTTATGACAAACTCTTAGCTGTGCGCCTCTATAAAATCAAAAAGTATACTATATACTAGAGTGTCCACTGGTCTAGAGTGAATGTTTCCATTTCAAAAGGGAGGGATGGTGGCATAGTAGGGAAAGCAAGAAAAAAACAAACAAACAAACCAAACCCAGAAGTGTAAGCCACCAAACTCTGGAACGCCATTTTTGGCATCAAGGACTTCTGATTGAGTGGTCTGCTTTGAATGGGCTTGCAAAGCCCCACTCTTATACCTTTATTCTTGGAGCACATGTGAGCGCTCTCTCTCTCTCTCTCTCTCTCTCTCTCTCTCTCTCTCTCTCTCTCTCTCTCTCTCTCTCTCTCTCTCTCTCTCCCCTCTCTCTCTGGTACCCTTGGTGCCTTTAGCTTTCTACTGGGAATGCCCCATGTGTCTGGCATATCCAGAATTCTGGACTCTCCATTGCATCTTAGGTTTGACCTTCATAGCCCAAGAAGCTCCACAGAGGAGATACAAACATGTGCGTATGACTTCAGCTACTTTCCACCACCTTTATACAAGCCGCCACAACTCTTCCAATATACTTTTGCTGCTGTTTCAGTGCAAAACTCTATGTTTCTCCTTAAGTGTGTTAATCTCATAATTATAGGTACTTTGTCCATGGCTTTAAATTTACTCAGGCTTTCTTCAACATACTATACATCATTTTTTGCATTTTTAGATTTTCTCACTCTAAAACTAAGAGCATTTATCACTAACCTACTACAGGATGTTATGCTGTCTTAAAATTCCTTCTGCCAAATAACTTTGTTCATAACTTTTGAACTCAGCCTCACTAAAATTTTCATGACACCATACAATATACCAAACTCCTTGTCAAAATGTAATACAAATGACTTCTATCTTAGATCCTATGCAGTTACTTTTAGTTTTGGAACCTCATGAGCCCAGTCTATACTGTTCAAATTTCTGTCAGCATGCTTGTCTTCTGAATGGCCATGAGAATGGCCCATTTAGTCCTGTTTATTACATTCTAGAGCTTCTCTTAGTCACAGTTACAGATTTTTCTGCATTCCTACAACAAACCAGTTCCACAAGCCTATGAACTGTACAATCATATTCCTAGTGGGCCAAGAAGCAGACTGGACAGGAAGTAGGGATAGGCTATAACCTCTAAGTCTGCCCTATTGCTACCTGCTTCCTCCAAATATTCTCTACATCCTGAAGAAATTCAACAGTCTCCCCAAACAGTGCCACCAGATGGGGAAAAAAAGCATTGAAATGTATGAAGCTTTATGAAACATTTTTAGCTATTCTAAAACATACTAATTGGCAAAACTGTTCCAAGTCTATTTGTAAAATGAATCTTTTCCTATTCAAAATATAATAAAATTAATTTTCCTGCCCCAAATCTATTATTTTATTGCTGAATCACAATAATTTATCTGAGAACAATTCATGGAGGGATTAATTAATAGGAATATTGTTTTAAATATTATTCTATTTATAGACAATTAAAGCCACTTATCAGTAGGAACTCGTCTTTGAAAGTGTTTTGGGGGGTCCTGTCCTACACTTAATGTCAAGAACAACACACAAATTTGTAGTCGACAGAAGTGAACATCTCCTGTTCAGTAATGTGAAACTGAAGATCATCAACAGATTGAAAAATTGCAAAACCAAGTTTCTAATGATATGTGGATCACTGGGCATTCTGCATAACAATCCATAATATGGCTAGTGGTCAGTGTTCCATAGAATATCTGCTTTGAAATTAACTGGTGGTACTTTAATTTTAGAGCTTGATCCTTTGTTCATGGTGTTTTGGGACAGTCCAGATGTTAGTCCAATTTCCAGTTCTTTATCATTAAGCCTGTAGATATAATTAAATGAGAATTCCTCAGCCTGAAGAAAATAAACTTGTTAAAATGACGCTGGATATGCACATTATGAAACACAAGGAAAAGAATCATCAACAGGAAAAGAGAGAATCTGGGATTTTTTCCTCCAGCATTCAGATTTCTCTGCCTAAGTGCATCATCTTGAAAATCCCTGCGATGATTGCACTTCATATAAAGGTTCTGCTTTACAATAGTTGCTTCAACTTAGTGTTATTTTATATGACCTAGAGGGTTGAATAGGATAAAAATAACTTCTGAATTATCTCATGTTCTGTAAAATATTAGAAGCCTATTATTCTATCCAACTTCACCCCTAAAAATATTGTCCACCCACATTTCCAAGAGGTGAAGTGGGTAGTCTTTGGTCTTTCAATGGATTATGGATTTTTATCATCATTTGGGGAGTTGGTTGCAAATTGTTACTGGTCATGGTAAGGGAGGAAATTGAACAAGGAAGGTTAGATTCAAGAATCTGTTTCTGAAAAGAAAAAAGAGGGATACAGGAATGATAGGATAAAAGGGTAGATTATTGAACCTACTTTAAACTAAAAAACAACTATTAATCTCAAATATTTTACAATTGGTATGGATTTTTGTATATTGATGCAAATTTAATGTCATTTCTGTTAAAAATAGTCATTATATATTTCTACTCTTGTTTAAGATATTTTTGTATATTGATACAAATTTAAGGTTCTTTTTGGTTATATATGTATATATGTATTATGTTTCTTCTTTTTTTAAAGTATTGTACCTATGCATCTCATTTAACAGTACAATGTTAATTTTCAGTTCTTGAAAGTGAAAATCAGTATGGCAGTTTCTTAGAAAATTGCGAATAAGTCTTCCTCAAGACCTAGTTATACCACTGTTGGGCATATACCCAAGGAATGCTCAATCTTACCACAAGGACACATGCTCAACTCTGTTCATATCAGCATTATTTGTAATAGCTAGAACCTGGAAACAACCTAGATGCCCCTCAACTGAAAAATGGATAAAGAAAATGTGGCACATATACACAATGGAGTACTACTCAGCAGTAAAAAAAAATGATATCATGAAATTTTCAGGGAAATGGAGAACTAGAAAATATCAACTTGAGTGAGGTAACCCAGACTCAGAAGGACAAACATATTATGTGCTTACTCATAAGTGGATACTAGATGTGAGGAAAGGGATGGCCAGACTGCAACCCACAACTCCAGAGAGGCTAGTTAACAGGGAAAAACCCTAGGAGGGACACATGGATAACCCTGTGAAGGAGAAGTGGATGAGATCTACATAAGAGGACTGGGTGTGTGTGGGGGGGTGGAGTTCGAGGAGTAGGGGATGAGAACATAGGGAAATGGGAGGGTCAACCTGGAAAAGGGATAGAGTGGGAGGGCAGGGAGGAAGATACCATGATAAATGACATCACGGGAAAAGGAAGAGGCAGGGTGCTGGGGAGGCTCTCAGGAATCCACAAAGTTGACCCCACCTTGGTCTGCTGGCAATGGTCCAGAGGGTGCCTGGACTGGTCTACTCTGGTGACCAGCCTAGCAAGTAACCTAGCTGTTATCATAGAGCCTTTGTCCAGTGACTGATGGAGGCAGATGCAGAGATCCACAGCCAGGCACCAAGCTGAGCTCCGGGAATCCAGTTGATGAGAAAGAGGAGAGATTCTGCAGGCAAGGGACATCGAGATTATGA
Organism: Peromyscus maniculatus bairdii; assembly: GCF_049852395.1. Classification (NCBI taxonomy): domain Eukaryota; kingdom Metazoa; phylum Chordata; class Mammalia; order Rodentia; family Cricetidae; genus Peromyscus; species Peromyscus maniculatus. Next base: position 85,596,270 of record NC_134860.1, read on the forward strand.
TGGGAGGATGTGCAGAGATGACTGGCCACACTAGTGGAAGCCCATGAACTATGGACTGTTGGCTGTGGAGCCCCTGTGGGACTGGACTAGGCCCTCTGGATACGGAAGACAGTTGTTTGGCTTGAACTGTTTGGGGGCACCCAGGCAGTGGAATCAGAATCTGTCCCTGGTGCATGAGCAGGCTTCTGGGAATCCAACGCCTGTGGTGTGATGCCTTGCACAGCTTTGGTGCAGTGGGAAGGAGCTTGGACCTACCTAGGCTCAGTGTGCTGAGCTCTGCTGACTCCCCATGGGAGACCTCCATTTAGGGGATGTGGGAATGCGGGTGCCTTGGGAAATAGGGCTGGGGGTGGGAGGAGTGAGGAGAGGGGATCTGTGGATGGTATGTGGAATGAGTAGAAAATTTCTTAATAAAGAAAAAAAATTTAAAAAGAAAGTTATTATCATGAACTAGGATAATTAAGAAATACAGGTTAATAGTGAGTCATCTAACAATGAAATGCGTGATCACATTAGGTATATTTTCAAGGTCAAACAGATATATTTTAGACAGACAAATGTGCTTCAAACACTTTAGAGACCTACAGAATATGGCATTTAAGATATTTTAATAACTTTAGGCTTTTCATGTCTGTAAGACACGTATGCTCCTGACAGCACCAATTTGCTTCAAAAAGGGATGATAGACATCAATGAACTTCCATATGGAGTTTTTTTTTTTCTTTTATTGTGGCAAAGTTAGCTACTAGACAAGGAACGGCCCATTCCTGGACTACTGACAGTATGCTGTCCAAATTGGATAAAAAGGACACAAAAGAAGGTAACTGCCAAACTTTGCCAAGACAAGGTAGGGCAGTCCTTCAAAATTCCTGCTTCACAGGAAAAGTCTGTCAAATATTCTAGGCCTGTAGGTTGAATGTGGATGCCCCAACATTGTAAAAGAACTTTGAATGATTGTCTAGGCAGCCAGCTGTCCCTGTTATTAGGTAATATTATACCTCAGGCTTCTAGCTAGCTAGCGATTATATCTTAAATTAACCCATTTCTATTAATCTATATTTTGCCATGTGGCTGTGGCATTACTGGTCTGCTGGCATCTTACTCCTTGGGTGGCTGGATGGCATCTGCCATGACTCCTCCCTCTTCCTCTCTATCTCTCTGCTTGGATTTCCTGCCTGGCTATAACCTGTTGTGCCATAGGTCAAAGCAGCTTCTTTATTAACCAATGGTAGCAGCATATATTCACAGTATACAGAAAGACCATCCCACAGCAAAGTACCAGCTTATTGTGAAGTTTGCAGTTCTGATGTGTCCCTATCCAAAGACCTCAGATACATATACCATGCCCATAGTGCACATGTGCCCTGGGCTCGGCCCTGACACTGACATTAAAATCAAGTCTCACCTCTCCTTGTCCCTATGACTGGAGTTACAGACAGACATGAGCTGCCCTGTAGGTACTGGTAACTGAACTCAGGTCTCCTTCAAGACCAGCAAATGTTCTTAATGGCTGCGCCATCTCTCCAGCCCCAGAGACCAAATTCTGAAATTCATTTACTCAATCTATATCAACTGAGGAATTTAACTTTTTATAATAAAGGTTATCATCAATAACAAAGACATACTCATGTCATCTTAAACTTTTTTCTGGTTGTTTCAAATGCCATTTTCTCCAACAGTCCTTTTGTTGTTTATCACTGAGGTTTGGTGGTTTCTGTATTAATAGGGCTTACTTATCTTTTTCCTTTGTGTATCTTCTCTATTATTGAAGTTTGTTTTTGTTATAGATACAGGGTCTCCTCATGTAATGGAGGCTTGCCTGGAACTCTATACATAGCTGAGGATGACCTTGAATTTCTAATATTCATGTCTCTTCTTACACCTCTTAGGTACTGGAATTACAAACATATGCCACCATGCCCCATTCTTGTGTTCTGGAGATGAAGCCCAGATACTCAAATGCAAGGCAAGATCTCCCTACTTCTGGAGCTGTATTGCTAAAAGACACTGCTGAGTTTTATAGCTTTTTTTTTTTTAAACCAGGGCCATTATTTACTTGATTTATGTGTAGAACCTCCCTTCAATATTTTCAGAACTCTTTCCCTGTATTAGATATTAATAGTCTGATTGTATCCCGGGGACAATATTCTTTGAGTTGACTCACTTATGGATACTTTTAGCTTCTTTGACCTTGATATCTACATAATTCTCAAGATTTTGAATTTTTTCAGTGATTATTAGATTGAGTAGATTTCTATGTCTTTTCTCTTTCAGATAAAATCATGATTAAATTATTTGTGCTCTTGTATCTTACTAAGTGTCCCTAAAATCATTATAGTTTCTTTCAAGACATTCATTAATTTCATTTTTTTTTCATTCTTGGTGGGTTGCTATCATACTCTTTTGAAAGTGTTGGGTTATTTTGATTTTCATAGTTCCCATATCACTCCAGTAGCATTTGTGTTTCTTGTAGGTCTTCTGCCACTACCAAGGTTTTAAAATGGCTTCTGCAGTAGAAAACTTCTACCTGAAAAGGTGTCCTAGGATGTGTGATTTCAGTTTGGCTTCCAGATGGGTACTTGAGTCTGGTGAACATGTTATATTTTTTTTAAAGCTGTAATCAATATTGTTGATGTTTATAGTTTTCTTAGTGGCCTGGACTACCAGGGTTTTAGCCTGCAGTGCCAACTTGGACCCAACACTTTCAGGATCCAGCATCCAGCTGTGCATATAAGTTGCATGTTAATTTCTTTGTGTTGTGTAGGGACAGAGAAGCTTCAGTTGTCCAGTGGACCCAGGTGTGGTGATATTTTATTTGGGCTGAAATGTGATGATATTTTATTTGTGCTTTAATAAATAAAGCTTGCCTGGATATCAGAGGAAAAAGCCAGCCATTATAAGTAAACAAAGAAGTCAGGCAACAGTAGCAAATGCCTTTAATACTATCACTTGGTAGGCAAGGATCTGTCTGAATCTCTGTGAGTTCAAGGCACACTGGAAACAGAGCCAGGTGTGGTGGCACATGCCTTAAATTCCAACACTAGTTAGCCATGGAGGTCTGGAGGTCTGTATAGACAGACAGGAAGTGACAGAGTTGGGCAGGAAGAGGAAGTGATGTAGCTGGACAGAGAGAGCAAATCAGATGGCAGAACAGCAAGACATATAGGCATGGGTTGACAGGAAGTAACTTGCATTTGGAAGCTGTGGCGTTGGTAAGGTAAGGTTAGCTGTGGCTTTTCCCATTTCCCTGGTCTCTCAGGTTTTCACCCGTATATCTGGCTCCATGTTTTTTTTTTATTTAATAAGACCATTTAGAAATTCATCTACACTGAGGTTGGTGGCATACTGTGTATGAGGAGGTAGACCAGAGCAACTTGAATGTCTGAAGGCTGAACAGGTAGCTTCCTGGAACCTCTGTGTAGGTTGGAAGTTTCTCAGGTTAGTCTATCCAGCTGCTTCTTAGGGTTTAATGTAAGGGAAGCCACCTATTTGTCTTTGAGCTCTATAATAGTTTCAACTTCTGTTCAGTGTCTCTAGGGTCCATAGTATGATGAGTGGTTCTGCCAGGCTGAGACCCTCAAAAATGGCTATTGTTACTACATTCTCAGGTAGTGGGTGGATAAACTACTAAGGTGGGGCTTCCTAGATGGGGTTCCTTTCCACAGCTAAGGGTAACTGGATTGGTCCATCTGCATTTGGCATTCATTAACAATTGGTGACTAAATGGTACTGTCTCACTACTTGCTTTTTATGGGAGCAAGAGTGTGTATACATCTGCCTAAAATTTTCTAAAGTTTTTATTAGCCAGAGTATTTCAGGATCAGATGACCAGATGCCCACTAGATTGTGAAGACCCTACTAGCTGGTTTGACAGTTTGAACCATCAGATCCTGGTGGCTGAGATGTCAAGGTAGAATGATTAAGCAAGAGTCAGGGTCAAATAAATGTATAATATAGCTTAGACTTTTTCTATGAACAAGGAACAGCTATACCCTGGCTGTCCTTTTTTTGTTATTGTTGTTGTTTTGTTTTGTTTTTTGAGACAGGGTTTCTCTGTGTAGTTTTGGTGCCTGTCCTGGATCTCACTCTGTAGACCAGGCCGGCCTCAAACTCACAGAGATCAGCCTGGCTCTGCCTCCCGAGTGCTGGGATTAAAGGCGTGCACCACCACTGCCCAGCTTAACCTGGCTATATTAATTGGGCTGAGGGCATAGGAAGGCCACAGACCCCTCAGGTGTCGTTGGTTTCAGTGGGAACTTATGAGGCCTTTTTATACCTTTCCCCTTTATTAAAGTCCTTCTTGGTTCTGCCTTGGTCCTCAGAGATGCAATGGTATGTGCTTCATCTTAGTTCCCTTCTTTGTGGAGTCCTCCTACACCCCATAGCATCTCTACACATCCCTACTGCATTCTACCAAGCCAATAAAGTAATTAATTGATCTTCATGTTTTGCTCCTTTGTTGTAAAAGGAATGGTATTTGGCATGTTTCATCAACCTTGTTAAAGACACTCCTCAAGATCAGAAACATTCAATACTAAGTGAAAATCATAAAAATACCTTGGGACATAGAAAATGGTAGGGGAAATCATGTGTCAGTTTATCTTTATATCCTTTACTTTAAAATTTTACCATCCTAAAAATTTAAACAGCCTTCATGTAAAGCCAGTGGTATAACAATATTGAGAACTCAAATTTATAGGCAATTGATTATTTTCTTATCTGAGTCATCCATCTCATGGTGGTAAGTGAAAAAAAATTTATGCTGCTCCATGTGTTTGGAAAGAAACCCGTTAATTGTGATTTAATTGCCCTAAATAGGCTACTGTATACCACTACCTTCAGACGGGAATGTGGCAAATATTTCTTACAACATCAACTCTTAGTGGATTGGAGAACTGTTATCTGCTAGACATTTTAGCAGATAATGTTCCATAGGGCACACTTGAAAAAAAGAATTGCCCTTAGGGGTCATGTTTCCAAGACAGCTCTCAGGAAGATGAGGCTTAGTAGCAAAATCATTCCTGATTTTGCTCTTTAGGTTTCATATAGAAGATAGAAGGAATACATAAAATTCAAAAAAAGCAAAGCAGCAATGAACCCACATCACTTAAAAATGAGGCATTTGTTTTATTTATTTATCTGTCTAAATTTTAATTAGTGTGTTTAATTTCAATGATGACAGAATTAAAATATTTTCCACAGGTAAACATTGAAAATCAGGAGAGAGTGAGAGAGAGCTTTCTGTCTCTTTTCAAACAGACCACAATGAATTCTTATTATCTTCAACCTTAAAAAAGAAGCACACCTTCTGTACTACCTCTAGATTTTGCAACTCTGGGAAAAAAAATGCTGTAGGACTCAGAGCACACTGCAGTGTTTTGGCTATGAGCATATGCAGCCTCACATGACTCCTCTGGTCAGAGATGTCGCTCTTGGAATGGGAGTAAACACCTATCAGACGACTGCATGTGGGCTGACACAAGGTGCCCTCCAAGTCTTAAGGACAAGTTAGATCAGAGCTGGTGAAAAGACTTAAATAGTAAAGTAAGTGTTATTCCAGTTAATAGCCACATCTTAGTGAGATGGAAGCAACCCAAATCTTTCATAGATGAACTATGTCAGCATAACAGTCTGGTTTGGGACAGAATATCATTCTATATTCCAGGCTTCCTTGAAACTTGCTATGTGGCCTAGGCTGGCTTAGAACTCACAACCCTCCTGGGCACTAGGGTTGTGTGTATATGCTATTATAATCAGCAAGATAGGAATCTTTACATTTTAAAGTATTTAAATATTGCCCTAATTTTACAAGATGAATTGACTGGAGAGTTTCCGAATCACAGAGAGTTTTGGCTTTGGATTTTGGCCCTGACACATCCTGGCCATGATAGCAGACATACTGTGCTAAGCTCCCTGTGTATCTATTTTCCTCACAAGGAGGTTTTGTTTGTTGAGGAAATCAAGAGACATACTATGGCTAAAATCATCAAGTAGAGCATTGACATTCAGTAACCACTGGCTCCCTTCCCTCCTTCAGAGGATGGTGGTTGTGATCCACACACGACTGATTTATAGTGCAGGCAAAATGGTATGTCTTTCTTGCTCATCCTGCCAAAGATGGGAAGGGCTTTTGAAAGGTCAGCCAGTATGCAGAATGGAATTATACTATACTTGGAAGAGAATTACAAACGTAAGGCAGAGTCCGATGAGCTAGTGAATTATACCCACACACCAAAGATCAAAGCACATTCATAACTTAGAAAATTTTAATTAAATCCAGGAAAGATCATTCTTTGACATGGCAACAGAAAATGTAATACACAAACCTAAACCTATTGAGACTGAGCTCTCTATGTGGGTAACTGAGAATCAGAGGAAGCTGAAAGGAATAATTAGATAAAGCAGAGTAGCAAAATGGAGCAGTTGACATGGAGAGCAAGCCTGAGGTTCTATCTGTTGCTGAAGATCCGCTGTGTTCTAGTCTAGTCCTATAAGCAAATCATATACTATCACAACAAACAATTTGTATTGGGGGGGTGGATAAGTGAGAGAAGGGAATGGAGAGCAGTATGTGTGTTTGGGGGTCTATGCACATGCACATGTGGGTATATGTGGTGGGGTACACTGACTGGTAGAGGACCTCCAGGGATCCTTTTGTCCTTGACTCCAAGTGCTGAGATTACAAATCCATTCCACCACATCCAATGTTTTTCGTGGTGTCTTAGTAAGGGTTACTATTGCTGTGATAAAACACCATGACTAGAGGCAAGTTGGGGAGGAAAATGTTTATTTGCCTTATGTTTCTATATCACTATTCATCATTGAGAGAAGTCAGCACAGGAACTCAAACTGTAGGCAGGAAACTGGAGGTTGGAGTTTCCATGAAGAGGCCATGGAAGAGTGTTATTTACTGACTTGCTTTCGAGGCTTGCTCACCCTGATTTCTTATAGGACCCAGGACCACTAACCCAGTGATGGTATGATCCACATTGAACTTGGCCCTCCCACATCAATCACCAATTAAGAAAGTGCCCTACAATCTTTTTTACAGCTGAATATTACAGAAGAATTTTCTCACTTGATGTTCCCATCTCTAGATGACTACCCTTTGTCAAGCTGATATAAAAGTATCCAGCATACATGGGTACTGGGGATTTTTATTCAAGACCTCATGCTTACTCTGGAGACACTTTACCAAATAAACCATCTCCTCCAGCTTCAATATTTCTACTTCCAGGTTTAGTATAAGTGGCTTTTTAGTATTTCTAATAAAAAATGTACAGAAGGAGAACTTAAGTAGTTATAAGAAGCTAAAGTATATAGACTATTGTAACTCTTTACTCACTTTGGGTCTTGACTCTGAAAATGCAAATTTTTAAGAAGAACAGAAGTGACTTTGCTTTGGGACATCTACTGACAATATTTGAATTCTTTATCTTCAAAGGAAATAATTGCATGCATCTCATTATACATATTCTGTTTCTTTATTTTGTTTTATTGTATTAGATATGACTATTTTCATTCAAGTCTATAATGGATTTTGAAAACAGCTAATACATTGCCACCCTCCTTTCTTGGTCTTCCTCATTCTGGCTAGTTTTCCCTTACACTTCCATGATATTTGTACATATGTGCTTTATGTATCATAATGAACCTAGGACCCACAGAACAGAGAGAGCTTTCTACAGAAGAAATATTACTCAAAGGTTTTCTAGAAGCAAAATCATCTTCACTTAAAAATCCTTGAGTTGTTTTCTTAGCAAATTCATAGTGAGGAGCCCATATAAATAAAACAAGAAACATTTGCTTTACCACCTGGCACTGGCAGTTTTAGGGAAAGGACTTGTCAGAACAAGAGGGAAAGTAGACAGGCATATGCTTAGTCAGAAAGGATTTTACTGGATGTGGAAAGTAGAGAGGAGATTTGGTGAAACAAATTTTAAGTTGACTCCCAGTCTTTGTTCATTTCCAGCCTACAGGGATTTTCCAAGCTTCCCTTTCAAGAAGGAATAGTTTAAGCTTCTGTGAGGAAGATGCTGGGCTTTTCCTGCTCCCACTGCAAGCTCTATAGGAAGTCAGCTCCTGCAGGGTATTCTAGGTCAAGGGCAGCTTGGGGACTTCTCTAAACCACACAGCTGTTCTGTGCAAGCAGATAAATCAAGTGGCGTGAACCGCCCCTGCCTTACAGACTTGGGACAAAAGGCATGCAGTATCTTTTCTACATGCGGTCTGTTGGACAACTTCTGGCTACCCCCCAACTCATTTTCCCCTCTCAGCATGAGCATAGGGACTTAAACCTTTCAAGGGAATGAGATCAGACGTGAACTGTTTTATTAGAGGATGAGAGAAAAACGTCAAATCAGAGCAAAACCAAAAAGATTTTTTAAAAGAGTAAGATTAAAAAAAAAAATCCCCTGGCTATGCTATCTTCAAATGGTCACAGAAAGAGAGCTTAAATGGTCTTACTTTTATGCTCTATTAAAATTTAAATAAGGAGTGAGGGGCAGCTTGATATTTCGGGTGAGGACCGAACCTACCGCGGAGTGTCTGGAATTGCCTACAATCATAAAGGTGGTTACTACAAGACGTGTTTTCTTTTTCACTGAGCCTTCAGATCATTCTAGCATTTATATTAAAATATTAAATTGTTTTAGTGATGAGTTTTAGTGATTGATGTTTTCTGTTGGGGGTTCATTTTTTTTCACTCATTTCCTCACTCGTTGTTACAAGTCATTATTGTCTAGATATAGGCAGCAAAGTAAGTGAACAAACACACAATATCTTTGTTCTTCAATGCTTACATCAGAGATGACCAATGATATTTAGAAAGGACAGCTATTGAGTGATTTTTTTTGCAGAATTGCAGTTGATCAATACAATGTACTGGCTCTATGACTAACGCAGGTGATATTTCTTTTCTGAATTGGTGACATAAATCAAGTTCCAAGTCAAGAAAAAGAACCATCTGTGTAAAGAGGTTAGGTAATATTCTATGCTGAGGGTAGAACAGGCACTAAAACGGAGTCTGATTATGTGAAGAGAGCAGTAACAAGTAGGACAATGGTGGGTGAGTAAGCCATGCATGAGGTATACACATAGGCAGGGATCAAGGAGGCAAATAATTCTCTATTTTATTCTGGTACAATTAGAATTTGTTGATGGGTTACAAACAGAATGAGGAAATGATCTGAGTGGTATTACTACATTTTAGAAACTATTCTTTTTTGGTAGGTGGATTACAGGGCAAAGAAACAGGAATCAGTTTAGAAGTCCCTTACTATTGTAACTAATAGATAATGATGGCATGGACTGTTGGGTTGGTGGGAAGTAGAATATGTGCTTGGGTTCTAGACATACCTTTTAGATGTAATGGATTCTATAAATGTATGAGATTCTGTCTATGTGCCCTTGCACATATATTGTAAAACTATATCCTGAGGTGGGTACTGTTAAGAGATAAAGATAATTCTTGGATTTTAAGTTTAAATAAATAGAGTTATGGCACCATGTACTGAGAATAGGAAGATAAGAGAAATAATCTTCTTGAAAACAGGTAGTAAGAAATCAAACTTTTTAATCTACTTTAGAAAAAAATTTTGAAAACAGGATTATATGAAGAAAAAATATGGGACATAGTAGTATAGACTCTTCAAAATCACTAGAGTATGTAATATATAACTTTATAATTGGGGACATACACAAATACTGAATATAAAAAATATGAAAGTAAAATATTTAGCTTTGGAAAGACTATTGGACACTGTAACATATGGAGTCAGAGGTAAAATGAGACCCAGCGAAAGCCGAGAAGGCATGATAACATAAGCAGGAAACAGAGTTACAGTTTTATACAGGAAGTATATTGAGAAGTGGAGGGCCAGTCACATATTCCAGAACTACAGTAGTTAGGAAAATATAAGGGCACATTAGTATGAGGTTGAGTCTGAGTCCATCACTGACTGAAATATTGGAAGTCAGCGCTTGCTCCTGCGCTTCCCTGTTCACGTTGCAACATGCTGCTAAAACTATGCTTCCAATCATGTGTAAGGAAAAATATAAAGGCTAACATGAATTCCATCAATTTAAGGGATTTACGGGGCGGGGGGGGGGGGGGAATCCAAGAAAAGCAGTTGGAAGTAATTCAGTTAAATCAAAGGAATCTTTAACTAAAAGGAACAACTAAGGTGAGTGTATTCATTGAGAAGATTAAAGAAATAATCAAGGAAAATGGGGGAACAGATGGCCAATGTGGGAAAGAAAAGAGTGAAATAACTACTGATATTGTGGCCATTAAGAAGATGATGGGGAGATCTGAACAGCTTTTTGTCATAAGCTTCCAAATTTAGGTGAAATAAAGTAATAGATGTAAGAGAGAATATGAACATGTTCATAACTGTTAAAGGTACCAGATTATAAATAAAACTTCACAGATGATAAAAGAATGACAATGCTCTCAGTTCATTTAAGGACAAACAAAGGTCACTCACATTGCTCCTAGTCCTCACGACATTTAGTCTTGTACAGCCTAGCAATGAGAGAAGCAAATGCATTAAGAATTGGGATAGGATAAACAAAACTTTCATTATTTCAGATTAAATTACTACATACATAGTAATTCCAGAGTTTCTCACAAATTACTAGAAACATTAAGGTAATTGGCAAGATCTAAATATAGGCCACTTGCTATAATTGCATTATATAATCAATTGCATTTCTGAAGCAAGCATAGGCTACCATGCAGTATATTAAAAATCCATAAAAATAACAAGGGAAATTTCACAAAAATTTACCCTGAGCAGAAGTAGCAGTCACTAGTTAGTCGGAGCACCAGGTGCTGGGTAGCCATTTTCATAATGGTTATGAACACAGAGCTGTGGTAATATTTAATATGTGTACCCCAATAAAGCTTATCTGAGGATCAGAGGAAAAAGTCAGCCACCATAGTAAAACACAGAAGTCAGGCAATGGTAGCACATGCCTTTTATCCTAGCATTACGGAGGAAGAAATTGACTTGAATCTCTGTGAGTTCAAGGACACACTGGGGAACAGAGCCAGGCATGGTGACACATGCCTTTAATCCCAGGACTATCCATAAAGATCTGGAGGTCTGTACAGACAGACAGGAAGTGATGCTGGGTGGAGAGAGGAAGTGAGTTTGCAGAGCAGAAAGGCATATAGGCATGGGTATACAGGAAGTATGTCTCTTTGGAGACTGAGGCTGGTAAGGTGAGGTTGGTGTGGCTTTTACTATTCCTCTGATCTCTCAGGTTTTAACCCCAATATCTGGCTCAGGTTTTTTTTTTTTATTTATTAATAAGACCATTTAGCAATTCATCTCACATTTTTTAATTAATAAGATCTTTTAATGTTCATCTACACAGAGCCATCCAAGGCAAGATTAAGCTCCAGGAAAGACCAAATCATGAAATGTTCATTCTTGAGTTATCTTAAAATTTTTGAGATAAACCTCTTAATGCCCAAACCGCAGTGCCATGGTTTGAGTAGGAAATGTCCTTCACAGGTTCCCGTGTGTGAACACTTCCTTTCCAGGTACTATTGGGCAGACTAGAAACAACAAGAGAGTGGGCCTAGCCAGAGGAAGTGGGTTGCTGGGGCCAGACATTCTGTAATGTAACTCTCCCTGTCGTGCTGTGCTTTGTGCTTCCTGGCCCGTTAGAAAGTGAACTGAACCATTCTCAGCCTTCCCTGTGGTGATGGAGCAAGCCTTCTGAAGTTCTGAGTCAAATTCCCCACCTGCTTAGGTTGCTTTCTGCTGAGTGTTTAGTCACTGAAGCTTTAAAAATAACTAAACACAAAGAGCTAATCTGAATTTTTATCTCACCTACTTTCTTGCCAGTTACATAAAGTTCATTAGGATGCCTTGATTTTTAGGATGAGAGCTTCTATTAATTTATTAATAAGAGAGTGAGAAGGCATTTGAGGGAAGGGAGGACATAGTATTTTATTTTCAAAGTTTACAATTCTGTTGTTGACTCATTGAAATAATTCTTTTGGCTGTTTTGTTCAAAAAATCACTTTAAATTCACTCTATGGATACAGAATTGCTTAAGTATTCTTAAACTTTCTATCTGGAACCAACTCCTCTACATCAATTTTCAACTCAGCAAAGTCATGCATATTTCTTTGTATGCCACAAAGGGTGATGTAGCATTTCATAAAATCATTTTTAAACCTTCTTCCAAGTTACTAACAACTTCAGGAGCTGAACTTTTGTTACTTTTCAGACAGGATAGCCTTGACTATCCTCAAACTCTAATTCCTTTTGCTTCTGCCTCCTGATTGCTGGAACTGCAAGTGTGTGTCACCATAGACTGCCAAAGAGGAACAAGTTTTTTATGGGACTAAATTATAGTTTTATGGAATCATGCATTACTAGACACCAAATAATTTATTCTCAAAACCAGCACTAGCTTTCTGAAGAACTAATTTATACTTTCTGTATAAGTATGCTACATAGTTAGTGGGTTGACAAATCATAGAAATCTCTTACTTCGAATTTTCTCCTATTGATTTTGAGAAATTTTCTATTTTTCTGCCTTTAGTGGCAATGCTCTGCATGCAAAACCAACAGTGTGAAATTCATTTGGATGCATTACATGATGTGCTGTAAACATATCTGTGTATGCACGCAGAGACAATGGCAGTCTATAACGACTTCCACCTGGCCCACAGCAATTATAAACTCCTTTGGTTTCAGAAAAGTTAATATGTCAAAAAATGCACATCTTCAGCCAAAAGGACATTTACTTTCTGTCATAGTTCTTATTTCTCCTGCAAATGTAAGAAAAATTAGAAAAGAAAAACTGTATTGATTTTTATATTGCCCTATTTATATAAGATGATTTGTAATACAGAAATGTGCATAGCAAAGAAGAATTGACTAATTTCTTACCTTTCCTTATGGCTACAGTGAATGTGTGATTCTGTCCATGAAGAGACAGATTGATTTCTGCTGGGGTTTTCTGGAAAATGTTTTGCTTCCCACAACGTCAACCTCATTTCCCCCCTACAGACTACTGTATAAATTCTAATTTAATCCATTGCATCATTGGAAGATCTTGTGTTTGCATTCCAAAGGGATCTGTAGATCTGGGACAACTACTTCTGCTATACTCACATCTTATTGTTAATCCATCTCTGGAGCTGCAAAGTTTTCTTGCCTTTGTTGGATGAAGACTGTATGAAGGAACGTACACATAATGATAGGATTCATAATTGTTTCAACAAACTAGTATTTTCAGAAACTGCAATCATATTTTGATTTTGAGAGAGAAACTCTTACTTGTTTAAGCCTGTGTGATTTGAAATATCTTTTCCTTTGTAGCCAAATATTTATTAATAATGCTTGCTATGCTGGTATATTAAAAAATTATGTTACTGCCTTTTGTGATTTTTCTCTTGGTGTGTGGTGGTGGTGGTGGTGGTGGTGGTGGTGGTGTGTTTACACCTATGAGTATCTGAAGCTTTCCTGGTCCTGCCTGGCCCACAGTCAGGATAAATCTTTCTCATCTGCCAGTCCCGTAGCTGCTCAGACTCAAGGAAACACACAGAGACTTATATTACTTATAAACTGTATGGCCATGCCAGGCTTCTTGTTCATATATCTTAAATTAACCCATTTCTATAAATCTATACCTTGCCACATGGCTCATGGCTTACTGGTATCTTATATCATGTTTCTCATGGCGGTGGCTTGCAGTGTCTCTCTGCTTCAGCCTTCCACTTCCCAGAATTCTCCTCTCTCCTTGTCCTGCCTATATTTCCTGCCTGGTTACTGGCCAATCAGCACTTTATTTATTAATCAATCATTCACAGCATGTATGTATATACATGAGCAAGTGTGGAAGTCACGGGTGGATGCTGGGTGTCTTCTAGACTCAAGGTCTCTCGCTGACAGGCTAGACTGACTGGCCAGCAGGCTCTGAAGATCTGCCTGTCTCAATTACCCTTGTAGTTACAGATGTTCATGACCATGCCCACCTGGCTTTTTAAATGGATGCTAGGGATCAATCCCCAGGTTCTCTGGCATCCACAGCAGGCATTGAACTGAGCATCTACCTAAACCCTGTTTCTCTTCTTAAATGGGAGCATGCACTAGGCTTAGTTCATCCTTTGTAAGATCTGCTATTTCCCAACTATTCTTGTCAGTCCTCTCCTTTGGGATGTTTTACTTCACCAACCAACAGTTTGAAGCTTCTTCATACTTTTGTCTGCTTCAGTTACCTACATCCTGTAACTGAACATCATCATACTTGCCTGTCACAGTCATCCACACAGCTATTGCAATCACTGGGATTAACAATTTCCTGAGTTGTTTTATACATCTTAACTTTTTTGAGAATTTCAGATATGAGTACATTGCATTTACATAATTTCTATCCCTACATTTCCCTACTCCAAATCCTCTCTTACATCCCCTAATGATATCTTGAATTTATTACCTCTTTTTCTATAATGACCATTTGACATGTATGTGATACACACACACAAACACATGCGCACATTTATGTTTTCTTACTGAGTGCAATTAGTATTGTTGGTATGTACATGTGTTTAAAGTTGACAAGTTAGGAGGCTCATCCTTGGAGGAAGCTCATTCTTCCTCTTTTTGCAGCCTTTCATTGCCTGTAGTTTTTCATCTAAGGATGAGGCCTTGTGGAGTTGCCAATCCATGAGAATTGGTGTGACTATTGTGCTGGGCTGGGTTAGGAAACCATATTGTTGATGTTTTATCCAGCACTCCTGTCATATCTAGAAGACACTATCTTGAAATATGAGACCTGATCCTTGGCCTTTACGATCTTTCAGCCCCTTCTTCCATTATTTTCCCTTAGGTATAGCGGATGTATTGCAGATCATCTTGGCTACTATTCTATTGCAGTGAAGAGACAGAGGCAACTCTTTTAAAAGGAAGCATTTAAATGGCACCTGCTTACAGTTTCAGAGGTTTGGTCTGTTATCCATTGTGTTGGGGCATGGTAGCAAGCAGGCAAACATGATGCTGAAGAAGGAGCTAAGAGTTCTGTATCTGGATCCTCAGACGGCAGGAAAAGAAAGCCACTGGGCCTGCCTTGGGATATGGAAACCTCAAAGCCCAACCCCTAACAAGCCCATACCTTCTTATTCTTCTTAAGTAGAACCACTCCCTGATGACTAAGCATTCAAATATATGAACATATGGGAGCCATTCTTATTCAAACCACCACAGAGATATACCAGCTGGGGATGGATATCTCACAGTCACATATTCTCTGCATTTCTACCAGATGTGAATCTCTGCAGTAGCTTCTGTTTGATGAAAACAAAAACAACATCAACAACAATAATAACATTAACAACAAAAACAACACTTCTTTGAGTAGGGGTGAGAGCTACAATTGTCTGTGGGTTTATGCCAGGCAAGGAAACAGCCTTTCAGTTGTTGGTCAGGGAGCTCCAAGAGATAAATAAATAAAGGCTATTGCCATTAATCCCATCCCAGAACTTCAAAGTCAGATATTATTACTGAAGACACTTTGGATACAGGACTTGGAGGAATAAAGCTGGTACTGATTTGGAAGCTTCTTCTCTGAGAACTAGTGCTCATAGCATGAGAAAGTGCCATGAGAACTTAGAGAGAGGAAAAGTAAACACTTTTCTTACCCAACTGTAAAGCCTTTAAACCACAGCAATGACTGACCTAGAAAAAGACATTCCAGTTGCACAATAATGATATTAATATCTTATGGTGTTAAAAAGCTATTCAATTGCTTTGTAATTCTTAAATTCATTGGATATTGATTACTTACTTGTAAATAATGATTTTCTGTGGTTTATTTCAAACTGATTAATACTTGAAAATGCAAGAAATTGACTCAAATTTTTCTTTTTCTGGTTGCCATAGCATGCATGGCTTTATAAGTGACTCAACCAGGGCAATGAGGAGTGAAGAAACAACAGACATGTACAGAAAATCTGGAAAACAGGTGAGATTGCCCTCTTATGGAGAAATACCAACAGCCTGGGAACTGTGCTCTAATTACATACTGCTGAACTAGGAGCCCAGTTAGCTAATCTCCATGTAGGGGACCAGGGTCAAGCCACAGTCATTCAGGAGGTTTAAATTTCCTTCACACAGTGTCAACATCCATATTTTGACCAAGGAAAAGACTTGTCATTCCCCTGAACCTGACCCAGGGAAAGTTGCCATTTCCAGGGGTATGCGGCACTGGGTTCTTGACATAGCTGTACTCATGTCATAAAGCTTGCTCCTACAGGTGTTCACACTTATTCTCCACATATGTTACACTGATGTCATTACAGTGCCTCAATATAAGATTAGAAAAGTGAGTAAGATTCACAATAACTACTTGAGAGAGGTTTGAGACAAATGTCAGCAGAGAAGAACAACCAGGTATTCATACTTAAATGAAACTCCACATAACAGAGATCAAGTTTCTGTCATAGTTAAAACAGATGACATTCCCTTCCGGTCATAGCCAATCAATACATTCACAGCTATTGTCATTGCTCTTCTGTGATCCAGAAACAAATGCATAGTGTGTAAGTCTTCTAATCGAAGTCCCCAGGCAAAGATAAAGATACAATAATATTTGTTTTAGTTTGTTGGAGTTTTGGGATTTTGAAAGTTTAGATTGTCATAGAATTATTATTCCATTTTAATCCTACTTTCCTAGAAAATCTAAGATAAATTTCTAAAAATCCTTTGATGTTTTTCTAATATTTCATGTGGATGAAATAGGAAAATTAATTTAGTTACTAGTAATAGATTTAAATAAATAGATATAGATCATAGAGAATAGTCATAATAAGAAGCATGAGAAATTTTTAAATTTTATCATACATTGTTAAAGAGTCAAAATGAAAGGAAAAAAACAGTTTGCCTAACTTACCAATAGGTAAAAAAGTTTGGGCTGTTCGAATAACTAAACAATATATGATTATTCAACATACCAAGAATCCTGGAGTTTCTTCTGTTGCTTTGGGTATCTTATTTTTTCAGAGATCTCTTGTCTGGGGAAAGAGAACTATCCATTTTCTTGTCAGGGCTTCAAGATGAAGATTAAATGATTTGAATCATGAGGAAGAAGGATTATTGTCCCACAGTAGAGGAGAGTCTCACAGAACCTGCCTCAAATGAATTGAAATGCATAGGCTTTGAGCTCAGCCAAATTCATAATTAACAGGATAGGACACCGAGAAGTTCCAGTCAGCTCCACCCTACGAGATCCCATCTGTTATTTAACAAACCCAAATCCCCAATCTATTATTTTATATAAGTGGCTGAAAAAAAATAAAAAGGGAAAGGTCAAAGCCATCCTTAGAGCATCTAAGGCTGTGTGGCAATGATTAATTTCTGAATATCAGCAGGAATAAGGTAGTGTTCACCCTCATGGAAGGAACTAATGAAGGAACTCACCAATTCTCCAAGCCAGCAGGGTCCTTACTAGGCATAGGAAGAGAGCATTTGAAACTTGAAAAGATTCACAAGACATGGTGGGAAATCAAATGTGGTACTAGCTGAGGTATTTCTGGCTGCCCCTCTATGTTACCTGGGGACTTATCAACAGCTTTGAAACCATAACTATAATGAGAAATCATATTTAAAAGCCATATTTATTGCCTTTATACTACATATATTGTCTGTTTTTGTTATAATTTTGGTCCATGATTAATTAACATATTTTTCCTTTTAAAAGGAAAAAAAAAGAGGTGGTGGAGATGTGCTTGCCTAGGATAGGTAAGGGCTTGATGTTCAATCACCATTAATGTATCAATGAATAAATCAGTTAATCAGTCAATCAATCTCTCGTTTAGAAGAGAGAGTTCAGGTTAGCCAGCCTTTCAATTATATCTTTTGTTCCCTAAAGAGATGTTTTCACTTTTGAAACATAATCACTTGTCACAGCACTAAATTTTGCCAAAAGAAAAACTAAAAGGGATTTGCAGGATTAGAAAACACCGATTTTTTACATTAAACTTTACTGTGAGAAGTGACTAAAATTTAACTAAGACCTAATTGAATTCCAAGAAATAAATGTTTCTGTTTTTATTTATTTTTATCCTTATCCTATATGATTTTTTTTATCCAGTCAATTTTGATCAAGTCAATAGTGGAATTAATAACTTAATATGAAGCAATCATATTCTGATATTCATAATGAAGTTTTACTTCTTTTCATGCTAATCTCAACAATGTGAAGTACATATCTTACTGTACATATATATGTGTGTGTACATAAAGACATACATTTATAATTTCACAAAGTTAATTTTGGCCTTTGATCCCTCTGTCTCCAATCACAACACTCAGCAGTCTTTTTGTAAGGAACATTTTAGCTTAGTTAGTAATTTAGAGGTCTTGAACAATCTCAGTATATTGCAAGGTTTGTTCACAGTAATTATAGGCTCAAAACATACTAATTATTTCTACAGAACACTCTTTGAACTCAAAGAAAACATAATGTACTTTTAATTTTCATCACAAATGAATAATATTAAAAAGAAAGATATTGGAAAGCACAGAAACTAAACTGCTACCTAAAAATTATATTTTTGTGTTTTGCTCCCTGATTTAAGTTGCCGCACAATATTAATTTGCCAGAGTTTGATTATGCATGTTAATGATAAATGAAAATATATCATCATAGGAATAAAAATTGGAGCAGGTATCTCTTAAACCCCTACATGACTTCATGGTATGTTACTGTGGAATAATCCTTCTGTACACTGTAAAGACCTTTTGCTCTCATTGTTAATAAAAAGCTGATTGGCCAATGGCTAGGCAGGATTTTTGGGACAGAGAGAATGCTGGAAAAAAAAGACAGAGTCAGAGGAGTCACCAGTGAAACATGGAAAGGAAACAAGGGCACAAGATGAAAGAGAGGTTACACTACCTAGCAGAATGTAGATTAACATAAATGGATTAATTTAAGTTGTAAGAGTTAGCTTGTAACAAGCCAGAGCTATTAGCCATGCATTTATAATTAATATGAAGTTGCTGTTGGTTATTTGGGAATTGGCAGATGGGAAAGAAAAGTCTACCTACATATGTCATTCCAGCAAGGGGCCAGAATTTCCACATAAGACCTAACAAAGCTTAAAAAAAAATCTAAGCACACAAAAACAGACCCAAACATAGCTTCCTGATAACAATCTTTTCTTGGTTAGGCTCAACACTAATGAAAAACAGAATCATGGATCCTTTAAGAGGCAGCTTCCTATGATCCCTCCTCCCTTTCTTCAACTGAAGTCTAGGAGCTCAGCCCAGTGCTTGGTTGTGGATCACTGGATCTGCTTCCATCAGTTACTGGATGTAGGTTCTATGATGATAACTAAGGTAGTCACTGATCTGATTATAGGAGAAAGTAAGTTCAGGTGCACTCTTCATTATTGCTAGGAGTCTTAACTTGTGTCATCTTTGTGGATTTCTGGGGATTTCCCTAACAACAGGTTTCTCCCTAATCCCCTAATGGTTCCCTCTACCAAGATGTCTCTTTCATTGCTTCCCCTCTATCCCTCCCTCCACTTGGCCATCTCAGTCCTCCCTGCTCCGAGTCCCCATCCCTTCCCTTATACCCCCTCTCAGTTTACCCAGGAGATCTTAACTATTTTTCCTTCTTGGGACCCTTCATGTGTTTGCCTCTTAGGGTCCTCCTTTTTACCTAGCTTCTATGGGGTTGTGGATTATAGCCTGGTTATCCTTTGCTTTTCATCTAATATCCATTTAAGAATAAGTACTTAGAAGCAAGTGAGGACAAGATCATGATGGGGCAAACCACAGAGATAGCTGACCCACGCTGGTAGGAGCTCATGGACTCTGGCCTGTCAGCTGGGGAACATGCATGGGACTGAACTAGGCCCTCTGAATGTGGGTGACAGTTATGTGGCGAGACCTATTTGGGGAGCCTCTGTCAGTGGGATCAAGACTTATGCTGGGTGCATGAAATGGCTTTTTGGGACACATTTTCTAGGGTGGGATACCTTTATCAGCCTTGATACAGTGGGGAGGGGCTTGGTCCTGCCTCAACTTACTATGCTAGACTTTGACACCCCAAGAGAGGCCTTACTCTCTCTGAGGAGAGGAGTGGATGGGGGGGACATAGGGGTATAGGAGAAGGGGAGGGAAGAGGAACTGTGATTGGAATGTAAAATTAAAAAAAAAACCTTATTTAAAAATAAATTTATTAATTAAAAGAAAAGAGGCAGCTTCCCTGGCTTGGTCCTAGCTACTAGCAAGTGCAGCTCTTTTAAGAAGCTCTGCTACCAAACACTTAAATGAGGTGTGTGAGAGGCAAGTGGCACACTACTTGGTTGTAGCATGGACCCAACAACTTCCCAGAGCTAGAGCAGTAAGCTTAGCTCTCACCAATACCTCAAGGACGGGGTGGGGGGCGGGAGAAGAAGCCAGCCACTAATGCCATGTGCTAAGCTGAACCATGCTGGCAACTAATAGAGCAGTTTAAGATTAATCTTATGAGATTTAAAAAAAACAGTACAAATGCTCAGTAAAGACAGATCCAGATGGAAAGAAAACCTCTAAATGGGTTATAACATGTTTAAAAATGTACAAAGGCTGGGGACAGAAAAGAAAAAGGATATAGACTGTGGGGCGTTTACCCACCACCCCCACAGCTTCCCAGAGTTTTCTTGAGTGCGAGCAGCAGGAAATATTAGATAGAAGGATTTATAGCGGAGCATCTTGTGGAGATAAACAGATAGAAAATAAAGGATAGCCTCGAGAGGGCCTGGAACCTATTCCAACGGGCCCCGACTGTCTCTGGTCCAGGGTTTTTATAGAGACGCCAAGGGGTGGAGCAAAAGACCTCCTCCCCCAGCACAGCCAAGTGCAGACCATCTCAGACACCTGCACTCAGGCCCGTGGTCCTGATCATCCTCTATGAGGACCTGCTGGGTAAAGCCACGAGGAACCCCAGAACGGGCTCCCACAATAGACAATCATAAATTATGTATATATTTAAAATAAAGTCTTTTAAAGGGGAGTAAAGTAATATAATAGAAAAAGCACATAAAGATGGAAAATACACAGAGTCTGAAACCTATATGTTTTTGTGGTATGTTAAAATTTTTGGCTGCTAAGAGACCCTGGCTTATTAAAACTGCTGGAATAAGCAAATCTACATTTTAAAAATATCTTGACTTCAAAATGGAAGTTAAAAGGTTTATTGCTTTGGGGGAGAGGTTATACTTTTATTTCCACAGGAAATGAAAGACTATGGATTCCTTCCAGATTGATATGGATCAGATTTGATCAGGGAAGACCCCTGAAATCCTGGCTACAGACATAAAGAAATAAGCCTAAAAAATTAAAAAACAGGTAATGTATATTTTACCTGCTCAAATATAAAACAGAAAAATCTTTAACTGACTTGTGTGCAACACATAGTCCATACTTGTCATGTATTAAGTTTAACAGTTTATGTATTTTCAGCACAAAGAAACCAGACACCAATAAAAATGGATGGCCCAGGTGATGCAGCATCTCAAAATGCCTTTGCTACAGTGTCCTCAGAATTCTGCATACAAAACAGCTTCAAGGATGCTGGATGAGATGGTCCAGCCTCACAAACTACTCCAGCCAAGACCTAAAAATTTATCCTGATTTTCTCAAGATTCTCCCAAAGATGCCAGTGCCCCCAGACTGCAGAAACCAATCTAGAAAAAGACAACACCCACATTCCCCAAAGATGGGTTGTTATCATTTGTTTGTTATAATTTAAGGGGGATTGGTTACCAGTTGTTATTGGTCATAGTCAGAAAAAAAAAGCTAAACAAAAGAGCTAAATTCAAAGGTCTCTTCCTAAAAGAAAAAAGGGTGATATGATATAGAAATGATGAGATAAAAGGGTAGATTATTGAATCTTCTTTAATCCAAAAAACAACTATTAATATAAACTATAAATCTTTTAGTTTATTGATACAAATTTATAGTTAATTTTGTTATAATATTTGTATGTTTCTACTCTTGTTCGGGGTATTATATTTATGTAACTCTTAAAAATGTAATGTATACTTAAAAATACAAGATAGTAGTTAATCATCTATAATAGTCAAACTTAAAGTCATGTTAAGTATGTTTTCAAGATAATACACAGATATATCTAGATTTATAGATGGTCTCCAAAAACACTTCAAAGGCTTACAGAATGTAGCATTTAATATGTTTAATAACCTAAGACTTTTTATGACAATGAGGCATGTCTGCTCCTGGCAGCACCAATCCACTAGGGAGAAGATGTTGGGCATTGAAGAAACTCCATATAGAATTTGCTTTCTTTTTGGCAAAAGTTAGCCACTGGGCTAGAAACTGCTCTTCCCTTGACTACTGACAGTATGCTGTCCAATTGGGACAAGCAGGACACAAAAGAAAGTGACTGCCAGACTTTGCCAAGAAAGGATGGAACAGACCTTCAAAATTCCTGCTTCACAGAAAAATCTGTCAGATATTCTAGACTGAATATGGATGACCCAATGTTACAGAGGAATCTTGGGTGACTGTCCAGTCAGCCAGCTATTTCTGTCATCTCTTAATTTTTGAGGTTGCTTGCTCTGACTTTCCTGTTTACTCAGGTAATATTATTATATCCTTCTCAGGTTTTTGATTGGGTTGAAGACTAGATAGTTACAGTTACAGTTCTTCCTAACCATGGTAGAAAGTAAATTAGACACAAAACTCAGGACTCTTCAGGAGAGGAGAGCTGATGGAGTATTTTCCCTATTTTGCCAACTACAAACAGACTGGATATTGTAACTGTAATTCTTATTTTATAGTTGTTTTTGTGTATATAATTTTAGTTTGTTAAAAGTTAAAACCTTCCCTTTTAATTAGACAAAAAAAGGGGAAATGCTATGGAATAATCCTTTTATACACTATGAAGACCTGTTACTCTCATTGTTAATAAAAATCAGATTGGCCACTGGGTAGGCAGGATTTTGAAGGCAGAAAGAATGCTGAAAAGAAGAGCAGAGTCAGAAGAATCATGAGCAATACACAGAGAAAGAAGACATGTTGTACTGAGATAAGGCACCAAGACATGTGGCAGAGGCTAGATAAGAAATGTGAGTTTCTTGGGCATATACCCAAGGAATTCTCAACCTTACCACAAGGACACATGCTCAACTCTGTTCATATAGGCATTATTTGTAATAGCTAGTACATGGTAACAACCTAGATGCCCCTCAACTGAAGAATGGATAAAGAAAATATGGCACATATACACAATGGAGTACTACTCAGCAGTAAAAAAAATGATATCATAAAATTTGCAGGGAAATGGATGGAACTAGAAAATATCATCTTGAATGAGGTAACCCAGGCTCAGAAGGACAAACATAGTGTGTACTCACTCATAAGTGGATACTAGATGTGAGAAAAGGGATGGCCAGACTGCAACCCACAACTCCAGAGAGGCTAGCTAACAGGGAAAAACCCTAGGAGGGATACATGGATGAACCTGTGAAGGAGAAGTGGATAAGAACTACATGAGTGGACCAGATGTGAGGGAGTGGCAGAGGGCGAGGAGTGGGGGATGAGAACATAGGGAAATGGGTGGGTAGAGCTGGAACAGGGACAGAGTGGGAGGGCAAGGAGGAAGATACCATGATTGATGAGGACATCATGGGAATAGGAAGAGGCAGGGTGCTGGGAGGCTCTCAGGAATCCACAAAGTTGACCCCACCTTGGTCTGCTGGCAGTAGTCCAAAGGGTGCCTGGACCGGTCTACTCTGGTGACCAGCCTAGCAAATAACCTAGCTGTTATCATAGAGCCTTTGTCCAGTGACTGATGGAGGCAGATACAGAGATCCATGGCAAGGCACCAGGCTGAGCTCCAGGAATCCAAGTGATGAGAGATAGGAGAGATACTGCAGGAGAGGGACATCGAGATCATGATGGGAGGACATGCAGAGATGACTGGCCACACTAGTGGAAGCCCATGAACTGTGGACTGGTGGCTGTGGAGCCCCCATGGGACTGGACTAGGCCCTCTGGATACAAAAGACGGTTGTTTGGCTTAAACTGTTTGGGGGGCACCCAGGCAGGGGGATCAGGATCTGTCCCTGGTCTATGGGCAGGCCTCTGGAATCCGGTGCCTGTGGTGTGACACCTTGCACAGCCTTGGTGCAGTAGGAAGGGGCTTGGACCTGCCTAGGCTCAGTGTGCTGGACTCTGCTGACTCTCCATGGGAGACCTCGATTTGGGGGATGTGAGGATGTGGGGTGGCTTGGGAAAGAGGGCTGGGGGGTGGGAGGAGGGAGGAGAGGAGATCTGTGGATGATATGTGGAGTGAGTAGAAAATTTCTGAATAAAAAAATGAAAAAAAAAAGAAATGTGAGTTAATGGAAAATGTAAGAGCTAGTTAGTAATAAACCTGAGATATTGGCTGATTATTTATAATTAGTAATAAGTCTCTGAATGGTTATATGGGAAGGGCTGCTGAGACACAGAGAAACTCTGCCTACAGTATGTACATTGTCTTTTACTCTAGTTTTTGGATTATCAGGAAACATCCTAATAATAGAGTGTTATCAGGTTGTAGTCAATCTTTACCTCTTCTCACGTAAAAAGATTAGAAATCTCGGGAGGCAGAGGCAGGTGGATCTCTGTGAGTTCGAGGCCAGCCTGGTCTCCAAAGCAAGTTCCAGGAAAGGCGCAAAGCTACGCAGAGAAACTCTGTCTCGAAAAAACAAAACAAAAAAAAAAAAAAAAAAAAAGATTTTCTAGCTAACCTGTAATATGTCCCATGAAGATAATCAGCAAAATTGCTCCAAATCCCCTACTCTGTAGAAAGCAGGCATCTACTGAAGGCTTGAGAAGTTGTAGGATTAATTATCACATCAGGGCTAGAGATGTGGAGACACTGTTTCTATTGGAGTTTGTATAAATATTAGCAAATTAGTCAGTTTTAGTAGTGAATGAGTTGCATATTCATTTTTGCAATTCTTTAAAAAATGTTATTTTATTTTTTAGGTAACAAATTTTTCTTGTGTTTGTAAGCTTATGTGCATCTTTAAGCACTGAAAAGTCATGCTAGGCTTAAAAATGGTAGAAAATTTGCTCAGTCCTTTCTCAAATTGTAAACACAAGTATTTCAAACTCTTAGTTCTTGTGAAGAAGTGCTCTAGATGACATGTAGCCACTGGTTGTTGAATGTTTAAAAATGAAAACCATCTTTCAATTTTCTACTTTTTGTGCCAATAATCTCCACTGTTTCAATGCATATATATTGTATATATATATATGTATATATGTATATGTACATATATTTGTGTATGTTTGTGTGTGTGTGTGTATGTGTGTGTGTGTGTGTGTGTGTGTGTGTGTGTGTGAGAGAGAGAGAGAGAGAGAGAGAGAGAGAGAGAGAGAGAGAGAGAGAGAGAGAATGAATTACAAAATGTCCATCCCTAAATGGAATGTATATACCACATTCCCATTTTGAAAAGGATATGGAATAGAGGTTGGAAAGAATCTAAGAGCCAAAGGAGGTAGATAACTATAGATAACTTATGAATTTAAAATATTTGTTATACCATGCATAAGATCTGTGCAAGCCAAAACTAGACCAAATCGAAACATAGTAATGAAAGTTGGGCCTCAAATTCCACCCCTAGTAGAGGAACTAAGGGCAGTTGATAACTTCTTAGAGAGGAAGGGTCAATTTTCTTTAAAAGTGTAGCCCCTGGTAAGATGATCATACTCCAGTGGGAAGTCACACATCCAAGGATATTTGGGCAGCATAAATTGATCTTGATGGGGACAAAAATCTTCATACAAAATTTGATTGGAAGAAAAGGGAGTAGATAATCTGGTAAGGATTGAGGGAAGGAAGGTAAATATTATCCAAATGCATTGCATGGATTTTTTTAAAGAACTAGTAAAAGATAATAATAAAATTTCCCTATCAGCTCTTGCCAATAAGCCTAAGATAACTAACAGAAAATAAATTCCATAATGGTTTGATGATTTTTTTTAATTTATTTATTTATTTTTTTATTTTACAACACCATTCAGTTCAACATAATAGCCACAGATTCCCCTGTTCTCCCCCTCTCGCCCCCCCTCCCCCCAGCCCACCCCCCATTCCTACCTCCTCCAGATCAAGGTCTCCCCCGAGGACCGGGGTCGACCTGGTAGACTCAGTCCAGGCAGGTCCATTCCTCCCCTCCCAGACCGAGCCAAGTGTCCCTGCATAAGTCCCAAAAATAACCAAATGAATGGAAGCACAGGATCTATGAACCAAAGGCTGAGGGGCCCCCAACTGGATCAGGCCCCCTGAATCATGAGACAGTCATTTGGCTTGATCTGTTTGGGAGGCAGCTGTGCATTGGTGCCGGGTCCTGGGCTCGTTGCATGAGTTGGTTTGATGATTTTTGCATTTGCTTAAAAATATACATGGATATCATTCCTTAGCAATATAAAGTATAAAACTATATTTCTTTATGATCTTACTTTATCACTTACTCCTAAAATGTTCAAATGTAAAATATTCTTATGTTATGCAGATCACAGTAATATACATTATAAATAAAACTGGTAATAACTTGAATCAAAATATTCTTTGTTATCATTAATCAGGTTTTAAATAATTAAGATATTCTTTATAGTACAAATTAGATCCAGAAAGACAAATATTATCTGTTTCCTCTCATATTTTGGGAAGAGAGTAGTGAGTTGGGGGAGGAAGAGAAATAAGAGGTTAATAGCAAATGAAAGGCAGTCAAGGCTTGTGATATACAGATTAGAAAAAATATATAATTTAAAAGTTCGCCCTAACATTTTCATTTTCTAGTTCAAAATTATCTGAAGAACATGAACATAATGTTGGTTTTAACAAAATCTAATTTGTTCAATTTTACCAATAAAGACTCATGAGCCAGATGCTGGGGTAAAAGCCTGCTAGCTTCAAGAGGAAGAGAAAGCAACCAGCTGACCTTCTTCCATTGACATCCCTGAAAATCCTCCCTCTGTCTTCCACCATCTTAAACCAAAACCTCAAGCTGAATATTCCTCCCTCCTACTTCCTAGGTATCTCTTTACTCATCCACCTGACTCCCTTTTACTCTCTATGGTTTTTGTTCAATTCCTACCAACTGGTTGCTTGCTCTGTCTCTTTGACTTATTTTTGACTTTGTTTAATCTTGTTTACAATAGGCAGAGAGCTCTTGTGTTAGAGGTGTGTGCTAGGGCTGAGGTACACCACAACCATAAACAAGCTTTTGCAGTAAATCACTCAATCTCTGGGTTCACACTGTGATTAAATATCCTACATTCCCCCCTTTTTGTCTAAATACAAAGGAAAGGTTTCAGAGAGTGAAATGAAAACTAAAAGATTATGATATTAGTAGCAATAAAATAGTTGCTTATTTTATTATTTTCTTCTGTCCTTTAATAGGTGGCTCTTCTGATATGAGACAGATTTTAGATTTTTCCTTGATCAAGAATGCATGGGTTTAGAGAAGGATAGAACCATGCTCCAACAAAGCCAGCTTTAATTCTTAACTGAATTGTGAGCACATAAATACCACTTGCCACTTATGTCTATAGAAGGCAGTAGAGAGAAACATTTGGGAATCTGCCATGGCCAGATCAGCTGCATGATAGAAAGTAAGAACGGAGTGCCTACCCAGACTATTCCACCCCCACCCAGATCCTCACCCTCCACCCACATCAGGTGGTTGTCCAGCAGCAAGATGGTGGTATGGATGCTGGTGCTAGTCTGTAGCTCCAATCAGGGATTTAAGGCTGGTCAGCTGGAGGTGGGTGGTACTGCTTAGATAATTTACTTTTCCTAAAGATATTTTCTCTTGATGATCCATCCTTTTTCTTCAGATGTTTCACTTGTGCAATGGTCTCTGGATTCCTTAGTCAGATGCATTTGTTCTCCTGGAAAGATAAAATCAAACCATGGCCCAAACTTTAAATTTGGGGGTTTCTTTTTTTGGCAGGTTATATCTTTCCTAGGGCAAAATGTTTTTGGCAACAGAAAAAGTATTATTTTTCATTTAAAAAAATCTTTTGAAATTTTGAAAGTAAATATACCTTAGTATATTTGGATAAAAATACAGGTATTCCTACTTCTGTTTATATATAAGTTCAAGGTTAAAGTGTATTTATTTTTAGATCATAAGGACATTCACTTTGAGTAAATCACTATGATAGACCCTTCCTTAGGTAATAAAGAAGGCAAGGGAATTCCAGGCTGTAAAGAGCCCATTGGCTGAAACACCTTATTTATGGCTCTTAAATTTGTTACCATTCTCCATTTTTCTGATTTCTTTTTTAATAACAAGTATAGGAGAATTCCAAGGACTTGTCAATTCTTCAATATATTGAGCATTTAGCTGCTCCTATAAAAGTTGTTCAGGTACCTGTATTTTTTCTGATGTCAGAGGCTATTGGTCCACCCAGAAAGGTTTGTCAGTTAACCATTTTAAAGGTAGGGCTGTTGGTACCTTTGAAAAACCAACAGCTGTCATGCCCTCATATATACAACTTGAACAGTCTGTGACTATTCTTGATAATACCCTTTAATATCTTTCTCAGACGTATTCTTTATTTATGATTTGTTTCCGAGATTGGAGGAAAGTTAATCTGTTTCCCACTGCTGGAACAATTTATGTCTCCATAAATTCATAGCTTTATAAGCCACATATTGTTTTAATTTTCCTATTTGTCCTTCTGGCCCTATGCACTTGATGCATCTTGTACTTTGTTTTACTTGAGATAAAGTTCCAATCCTAGAAGTTGAATATTTATTTTCTCAAGAGGCCATTCTGGATTCAAAGATATTGATGAAAATATTGGGACATTGAAGGGAAAGCCAACAAATATATATCATTATTATTATTATTATTATTATTATTATTATTATTATTATTAAGGGATGCAATTGGAAAACAAACTCACTAATACAGAATAAGGAAGACACCACCATCACAGATCCTGCTGGGTCAACTGCCACTGTCCTCTCCTACTGCTCTGGGTAAGAAGGGGACCAACCATAAGCTGCTTCATACCACTTGACCTTGTCTCGGCCACCCAGGAGAGAGCATGCCCATCTGGTCAGATAGCCCAAAGGTTACTGACTGAATGGAACAAATTCCCACAACAGTACATCTGCTCCTATGTCTACTAAACCTTCAGTTTCCATGCCATTTGGTCTATGATTGTTTATAGCAGTTTGCCAAAATACTTGTTTTATGGTCTTTCCTGATTTTTTAAAAATTCTACTGAAGCCATTCTGTCCTTGATTACATCTAGAGCAGTGTTAGGTTTTGTTTGTTTGTTTGTTTTGATTTGATTTTTTTTGTCGTTTTGTTTTTCGGTTTTATCCAGACAGGGGTTCTCTAAGTAGAAAACTTAGAGAGCCTTTTTGGAGGCTATCCTGGAACTCTCTCTATAAGCTAGGCTGGCTACAAACTCACAGAGATCTACCTGCCTCTTCTTCTCGAGTGCTGGGATTAAAGTTGTATGCCACCACTGCCTGTCAATTTTTTTCTTGGTTGCAGTGTTGTTTTTAACAATGGGCATTAAATTATTTTAATTTCTCTGTGGATGAGTTTCTCTGATGCTAACAGGGAATGGTTGAATCAAATTTGATATTGTGGCCTGTGGGAGGCCTCTCAGGTCATGTCCCAATGGCAAGGGGTTAACTTGGCTGTCCCTTATTGATCTGTATTCATTAGTCCAATGCTAGCCTTTGCCACACATTCTGCATACTCCAGAAGGCTTGGGTCTTTTCTAGGAAAACCATTCTTTTGAGGAATGCCTTGTCTACAACCCCTTTTCAAATGATTTTGCTTACAATAATTAAAACATCTGAAATTTTGATTTTTCTTAAAACTGTTAGAAATTACTTCTATCAGAGTAGCATCATAAACACGAGATCCAATGTCATCTGTATTTCCAATCCATTCATGATTTGGTTAATATTTGTCTGATTTCTGGATCTGACACTATTATATTTACAGCTGGAATCAATCTTTGCAAAAAATTCAGTGAAGGCTTCTTTTGGGCCTTCTGTAATTTTGATAAATGACTCAGACCTCTTGCCTGATTCTTCAACCTTGTACCAAGCATTTAAAGCTGCTAAACTACATAGTGCCAAGTTGTGATCATCAAATTCAAGCTGCTTTTCTAACTCAGCATATAGACTTTCACCTCAGACCTGATCTTGGGTAATATTAATACATCTGGCCCTATTATTTGTGTTCTTTCCATTATGTTCACCACTGTAACTGAGGACCAGCTTCCAATACAGCTTTTGCCAAATCTTTCCAGTCTTGGGGGATAATTCTGTTCTGAGCTGCCCATGAATTTAATGTATGTTTCACATAGGGTGAATGTATACCATATGAAATGGTCGCTTCCTTAAATCTGCTCAAATCTAACATTTCTACAGAATTCTATTTAACTTCTTCATAACTGTTGGGGTGCCTATTGTCTGCTGGTCTTTCTTATATAGTAATTGGATAAACTGAGATTGGTTTTCTAATAACTCTGGGCTGCCCCGACAGTGTCATCATGTGGTAGCATGGTAGGTTCTTGTCTAAATTCCTCTGTGTCTGACCATTTTTCTTATCTTCATTTGTAAGTCTTTCTAAGGATTGTATCTTATCAATCTACTTTTCATATTTGGCACAATTATCAAACCACATTTTGTATTTGGCAAAAAGTCCACTATGGCTATTAAAGATAAAATATGAACTGTCAGGATAATAGTAATTATAATTGGTATGTCAATCTCAGTTAAGTCATTTATCTTTTAATTTTCTGCTTTTATTTTCAAGCTATCTAACATAGCATTATACAGGGTCCTAATGCCCTGTATTATGATATTTCCCATTTTAACATGGGAAAGATTTTTCCTTTTAATATTACTTAACTCTCTTCTTGAGGACCTCCTAGGAGTCTTACCAAATCTGACGGCATCTCAGGTTGTCCACAGCAGGCATGATTTTTCAGTCTATGTGGTCATGCCACACATTGGAGCACCAAATGTTGCTTTTTAACTAAATCTCAATCATTCAATTTTACCAATAACGACTCAGATGAAAGACTGCTAGCCCAGAGAGGAAGATAAAGTACCCTGTTGACCTTCCTTTTCAGCTGATATCCCCCTAAAAAACTCTTTCTCTTTTCTGCCATCTCAAACAAAATTCTCAAGAAGAATATTCCTCCCTTCTACTCTCCGTGTGTCTTTGTATTTGTTCTCATGAATCCCTCTTACTCTCTCTGTTTTTTCTTCTTCACTTCCTGTCAACTGGTTGCTTGCTCCACCTCTTGATCTATGGTTTACTTTATTTAATCCTGTTTACAAAGAACCAAAAGCTCTTGGATTAAAGGTGTGTGCTCGGGTTGAGCCCCACCACAACTAGAAATAGGTTTTCCCAGTGCAATCTCCAGGTTCAAAGTATGATCACATATTCTGCCACAGCACAAAATCATTGATAGTAAAAATACATTATAATATAAATTTAAACATTGATTTTTTTTCTAAAAAGAAGTGTTTATTTTTACACGTATCAGTGTTTTGCCTGTATGTTGTATGTATGTATGTATGTATGTATGTATGTATGTATGTATGTATGTATGTATCGTGTGCATGCCTGGTGCCATGGAGAACAGAAGAGGAACTAGACTCCCTGAAACTCAAGTTTTGAGTTGCTATGTGTATGGTCCGGGATCTAATCCTGGGTCTTCTGGAAGAGAGGCAAGTGCTCTTTCCTCCTGAGCCATCTCTCCTCCTCTAAAATTATTTTTTGGATGCCCTACTCTTGGAACATTATCCTAATGTTGGAATGAAACAGTTCAGCATGATTTTTATTCTGTTTTTATTGTCTATTAAAGTGTTGAAACCCTAGATAAATCTAGGGATTAAGAAGTAAAGTGAAGAAGTAAGTCTCTGGCCTCTTTTTTGCATTTTTTGTTGATTATCACAGGGTAAGCACTCATAAAATCATATTTTAATTGTGTACAAATGGTAGCTTTGTTTTAAGTAAGTTGTTGCTCTCTATTTCTCTTAGAAATGGGTTTGTTTCCAAATAACTGGAGTCTTAATTTCTTGGCATCCTCTGTTGAATTACCTTGGACAACTTTATTGATTTCTTGGGACTCACACTATGTGTTTCCTTCTTTTGCAAAGTAGGAGAGGAAACAGGAAGGAGAAACTTCATGTTAAGTTGTAGAGTATTTCCATAGATAAGGAAACTTCTCCAATGGTAGGTTTCCATATGAAATTTTCAAAGGTCTGTTATCTGTTCTTGTATTTCCTCTTCTACCCTGTCATCACATCTCATTCTCTAAGACTTCCTGTTTTATCATTATCCCCCCTCATACCACCTGTGTTCCATCTCCTTTTCATTCAAATAAACTATGGCCCTTTAGTAGTTTCTTGACTCTCATGGATATTTCAGCTTAATCATACATACCTAAAAGATTAATATCTAGCATTTATATATGGGAAAGACCATATGGTGTTTGCTTCCTTTTTTTGGGTTACCTCATTCAGGATGTTTATTTCCAGGTCAATTCATTTGTCTGTGATTTCATTTTCTTCACATTTGAATAACACACACACACACACACACACACACACACACACACACATCACAATTTCATTATCCATTCAGCAATTGATAGAAATCTCTCTCTCTATGTTTATTAATAACACCTAAATATATATCTCACATTTTTATCATCTATTCAACAACTAATGGAAATCTAGAACATTATTGGCTTTTATGAATATAGCAAATGATATTGATGGTCAAGTATCTCTGTAGTAATATATAGAGTCCTTTTAGAATATGCCAAGGAGTAGGCAGTACCATATGGTAGATCTATTTCTATCTTTTTTTTTTTTATTTTCTCCACACCAATTTCCTTGGTGGCTACAAGAATTTATACTCCCTTCAACAATGAAACCCTTTCTCCATATCCATGGTAGTATTAGTAGCTGTTATTACTTTTTTGGGAAAACTTTGTTTGGTGTTTTTTTTTGTTGTTGTTTATTTGTTTTATCTTAGCCATTTTGATTGGGGTATGATGAAATTTCAAAGCTAACTTTAGTTTACTAAGGATGGAGAACATTAAAAAAACATTTAAAGTAATTTTAATTTGTATTTCCTTAATGGTGAAGTGTATTGAACATTAAAAAATATTTCTTAGCCATTTGCATCTCTTCTTCTGAGAACTTTATTTATACTTCTCAGTTTTTTAGTTCCCCTTCACTTTTCTTCCTCTAAACCCTCTCATATACCATTCTTTCTTTTTTATTCACAGCTCTTTTTTCATTAATTATTGATATATATATTTATATATTTTTTTTCTAAATATAACCCACCCAGTCTGTGTAATGGTACTTGTATGTAGTTTTCAGGAATGACCATATTTTACTGGATAAATAATTGTTGTGCTCTTCTGTGAGGAAGACCATTGGTCTTTGTGTCCCCCTTGCACACACACTTTAGCATGTCTGTTGTTGTCCTCATTCAGGTCAACAATCATGTTGTTGAGAATTAATGG
This sequence comes from Peromyscus maniculatus bairdii, assembly GCF_049852395.1. Lineage (NCBI taxonomy): Eukaryota > Metazoa > Chordata > Mammalia > Rodentia > Cricetidae > Peromyscus > Peromyscus maniculatus. The sequence goes on from NC_134860.1 coordinate 85,629,836, forward strand.
ACATAGCTTCTGGCATTTCTATGATACACAGTCTCATAGAAAACTCCCTGATCCTCTGGCTCTGTCAACTTCCCACCCCTTTTTCTCCAATGATCACTTATCTTTAGATATGGTAGTAGTATTATAGATATACCCGTTGTGACTGAGACCCATAAATATACATTTTGATTAATGGGCCCACCTTTTCCTTGATGCCAACCAACTTAGAAGGAAATCATGCCTAGTAGTTAAAATCTAGCCAACCACCAGGGCTAGTGAAGTCATGGATTTTGGAGGAGAACCTACAACCACATTACTAAACCAGAATAATCCCTAAGTGCACTCTAAATATTTGTCCTTGTGTCTACAGATTAATGTAGTCCTCACTGCCCCCCTTCTCCCCATTGAGAAACTTTGCAACAGATGAAGACCGTTATAGAAAATCACACCAAACCTCAAGGGTTTTGCTTTTGTTTGTTTGTTTTGTTTCTTGTTTGCTTGTTTGTTTTGAGACAGGGTTTCTTGTAGTTTTGAGATCCTGGATCTCACTCTCTAGACCAAGCTGTCCTCAAACTCGCAGAGATCTGCCTGGCTCTGCCTCCTGAGGGCTGGGATTAAAGGTGTGTGACACCACCGCATGGCTCATACCTCAAGTTTTAACTGGGTTTGCTTGCTCAATGTTTAGATTGTTGAGTTCTGTGTATAGATGACAATTCTATCAGACATATTGCTGATAAAAACTTTCCTGTTCTAGACTGCCTGTAACAGTAGCTTCATTTTTCTTTGCTGATATATATCATAAATTTTCTATACATTGTTTTGAAGAGACATAGTAGTTAAAATATTTTATGCTTTCATTTAGGAATAATGTGTTTTTTATTGTTTCATATTTCTATTTTTTTCTGCTTTTACATATGGCATGTTAGTAATATTTTATTATGTCTACTCTTCCTCTTCCTTCCCTAATCTATCCCTCCTCTGCCAATTTCTTGCATATTCATGACCTATTCTTTATATCCTATTCGTCCCATTTAGTGTTGCTAATATGTACATGTGCTTAGGTTAAAAACTTTCAATTTAATGGCCTATAATGGAGCTTGTCTCTGGAGAAAGTAGACTGGCACTTCCTCAGCACTCACACTGGTCTGTCAATTGGTGTGATTATTTTGTTGGTCTTATTTAAGTAACCATATTGTTGAGATGTCAAACAATAGGGTGTAGCAGCCCTATTGTTTCTACAGACACTATCAGAGAGCAAGCATTCTGGTTGTCTTGCTCTTAGAAAATTTGTGCCCTGCCTTCTGCAATCTTCCTTATGCCTTAGATATAGAGGTTGTACTGTAGATCTACCATTTGTGGCTGGGCCCACAGTCACCTCATCTCTGTATTTTGATAAATTGTGGATCTCTGTAATTTGCCCCATCTGCTGCAAAAAAGTTACTTTTGTGAAGGGTCAGAAATATCATTTATCTTTGGATGTAAAGATAAGTGTTTAGAATATAGTTAAAAGTTATATTGATTTGGGAAATGGTATTATTAATTTTCTGTCCAGGGTCAATGACCTCTCCTGCCTACTTGTTTATTTAATAACCCTAATGATAGCTTCTTTATTCAATAATATTTATTGGTATCTTTCATATGCTTAAAAATCATTTGAGCTATTAATAATGTATGATTTTTAAATTGATTTCCCAATTTTTAGGCATCTATCCATTGTTTTAAATACATGTTTTGTTCTAGTATGCTATCTACTTATTAAACTGCCAGATTTGATTTGCTTGATATTTTATCTGGCACTTATGTCTGTCTGCATTTTTTAATGAAATTGCTTCACAGTTTTTCACCCTGTGGCATATTTGCTATGTTTGATTATCAAAGCTATCTTATCTCTATAACATGATTTGAGAAGTATTCCTTCTTTCATTGTTAAGCAATCACATTTTTTTTTTGTGATATTTTGCTTCTGGGTAATATGTATACATCAAAGGCAGTCTATTGTTTTGCTTTTCTCCCCAAAGACTCAATATGAATTATTTATGTACTGAAATATAAAGCTTGACTTGGAGAATTACCAAAGGGTTAACACCTTGCCTAGATTTTTTTCCTTCTTTTTTCTATTCTTTTCCATTATATCATTTGGCTTTGAGAAATAACTGTCATGTCTTTTGTTAATTTCAGAATTTAAATATGTAAATGTTGAATATTCACTGCAATATCTCTCCTCCCACAAGCCCCTGGGGATCCTTCAGAGGATTCATCACACATATGTTGGTTAAGTTTGGAAATGTATTTCTCTTAAGCCCCTTTAAAATGTTGCTCTTTAAGCTGGGATTACAGGTTCAGAACCTTGTGATCTGTCTGTATTGGGACTATTTAATTGTAAGGTCTTAATATATTTGATTTTTTTGTTCTTTGTGATTTAAAGTTTTGAGATGCTTAAATTCCAATACAAAAACAAGGGCACATGAATCCTTACTCATGACTGAGGAACTGTTAAAGTTTTATGACTACTAGGGGAGGGAGAGTTGGTTTTCTTCAGGGACATTTTCCTCAGGATCATCCTCCAGTAGATGGTCACATACCCATGTAGATATGGGTAACAGTAAATTATAAAATAGAGAAAGAATAAGGAGTTGGAAAAGGGAGAAGGGGTGGGTGTGGATCTAGGAGTTCAGAGGATGAGTGAGACTGTGATCATACATGCAACATATTATCTTATCAATTATCATTGTATTTATTATCAAACAATTAATAAATTATTATATCAAAAAATCTCAGAAGAAATAATCACATCTATCATGTATGCTTAAAAAAAGAAATAATCCTCAAATTTACATTTCAAGAAGATAAAAGTCAAGTTGCTTGTGATGAGACAAGATTTTAAGATATGCTGGAAGATATATGAATAAATCAGTAAAATTGCAGTTTCAATCTGTGTTGTATTAAAGTAAGGGAGCATCCCATGAAATGATACAAAGGATGCCACATTCATTTCTATTGGCAATAGACTGTGTATGAAATTAATAATAAGAGCTTGTCTTTCAAATAACTAGTTTTAGATACCATCACACTTACAAAAACATTATTCATGATTTTAATGCTTCATAGACTATTCTTGTCAAAACAGGCTGTTGGTTACTACAGAAGAGGCTTTGAAAATTAAATGTGTTAGTCTGCTTCTCTAGCTTCCTTTACTTTGTGTGGTTCCTCGAAAGAAACCAGTAGGAAATCTCCCAGGTCTCAGACTTTTAGATATGAATTTTGTTGCAGAGATGTTGGCAGGCAATGTTTATTGTTGGATTTGTGCTGCTCAGTGAATATTTCAGAATCAAATCACCTTTCCCAGAAGCCCTCAGACTTGTTGCCCTAGCAGTCCCCAGTCCTTATCTCTACTGTTTGCCAAAGCATAAATAGTTCCCTGAAACTCAGCATTAGTTGCTAAACACTTTGCTGTACACTAACTCTATCATCACTCCACAAAAGCCTCTGACAAATGATCCATTACTGTCATAGGCAAGGTTTTTAAATCACTTCTTAACTACATTTATTAAAGAGTTTGAGGATAATCACCAAAGCTGTTGTTTTTCTTGTGTGTTTATTCATAATCTGCAGTCTTTAAGGATGTTCCAATTATAATTTATCTACTACCTGTTGTGAAACCTGGATAACAAGATAATGCAAGCAATTAGCAAGGTTTGCACACTACTGAAAGATAATCTGTTTTTCGACACAAGCTGCAGAGTGGAGTTGTATTGATAACATTCTACTTCTGTTTTATCCCTGAGGATAATAAGTTATTTTCCTAATTCTATTTAGATAAGGGTGAAGTTCACAAGTATTTTGTAGGTAGTTAGATATACAAGCACTCCAAAAGAAATGGAGTGAAGCAAGGATTAGCTCTCAAAATCTCTACAGTTCAGGTTTCCATACAGAGATGATCCTTGTGAGAACATCTCCATCTAGCAAATATTGTTCTCCACACCTTCTCTTCCTCTTTTATCAGTACAATTGCATGATATTTTTGTTTACCAATCCAAACAATAGAATTAATAACGTTTTCACTATATATTATTCAAGTTATTGGGATAAAATAAACTGAATAGTTGCATTTTGTTTCCATAGGTCTCTAACTGATATGGATATTGCTTTGTATGCTGTGAATGTGTTGCTCTGATTGGTTAAAAAATAAATGCTGATTGGCCAGTAGCCAGGCAGAGAGTATAGGGGGGACAAGAGAGAAGAGAATTCTGGGAAGAGTCAGGAGTCGCCAGCCAGACACAGAGGAAGCAAGATGTAAAGGCAGAACTGAGAAAAGGTACCAAGCCATGTGGTTAAACATAAATAAGAATCATGGGTTAATTTAAGGGTAAGAGCTAGTCAATAGTTAGCCTGAGCTAATGGCCAAGCAGTTTTAATTAATATAAACCTCTATATGTTTACTTGGGTCCAAGTGGTGCAGGACTGGTGGGTGAGAGAGATTTGTCCTGACCATGGGCCAGGTGGGACACAGGAAAACTTCAGCAACAACTAACCTATGAAGTCTCAGGTTCTAAACTGCCGATGATGCATTAGCTATGTGTTCTCTCTCATGGAGTAGGCTTTACCTCAATCCAGATACTGGTTTGTTACTCCCATAAGCTTTGTGTCACTATTGCATGAGCGTATTTTGTAGGCAAGTCACCATTGTAGACTGAAGGGTTTGTAGCTGGGCTGATATTTACCTTTCCCTTTGGTAGCATGCAGGGTACCTTCCAGTAACACAGAGATTAGTTTGGAGGGGTGAAGGCTCTAGGTAGACACCAGCTTGAATTCTCCATGTTGTATAGGTCTTGTGTTCAGCAATTAGATTTTACTATCAGTTTATGGAGAGCCTTGGCAATGGCCTGATTTATTTAGCAGTTAGTTCCATCCGACCTCTTTTTCCAAAAGCTGGATGGGATTTAACCCATTGCTACTGTTGGAAGCTTCATTTGATGATAAGAGAAATCCAGATGAAATTCTGTCTCCCTATTATTTGGGGATTTCATTTAGAGTGCCTACATACATGTATATATTTTAAGAAGCTCCTATTATATTATATTTCCATATCTGATACCTCAAATGGCCCTTTGTTTTAAATGTTCCTGTCCATATTCCCTTACTTACCTACTACTCATCCCCTGTCTTATTTTTCTAAGACTTAAAATTTTACATTTATTAGTTAGGAAGAGAATGGACAATCTTTTGTTGTTCCTGATTTTAGTGGAATTGCTTTGAGTTTAAGTTGATGTTGGTTATGGGCTTGCTGTAAACTGCCTTTATTGTGTTGAGGCATGTCCCATATATCTCCATTTTCTCCAGGACTTTTATCATGGAAGAGTATTGGATTTTTTCAGAACTTTTCTTCATCTCATGATATTATCATGTGGTTTTTGTCTTTCACTTTGTTTATACGGTGGATAACATTTATTGATTTTCATATGTTGAACCATTCCTGCATCTCTGGGGTGAAGTCCACTTGATCACATTAGACGATCTTTTTGATGTGTTCTTGGATTCAGTTTGCAAGTATTTTATTGAGAAATTCTGCATCTATGTTCATAAGGAAAATGTATCTGTAATTTTCTTACTTTGTTGTGTCTCTGTGGATTAAGTATCAGGATAAATGTGACCCGGTAAAAAGAATTGGACAATGTTCCTTCTGTTTCTATTTTGTGGAATAATTTTAAGAGTATTGGGGTTAATTTCTTTGAAAATCTGATAGAATTCTGCATTAAAACCATCTGGCCCTGGACTTTTTTTGTTTGTGTGTGGCAGATTTTTATTACTGCTTCTGTTTTACTAGTGGTTATAGTTCTGTTTAAATTGCTTATCTTATCTTGATTTAACTTTAGTAAGTGGAATATATCAAGAAAATTATCCATTTCTTTTAGATGTTTCCAATTTGTTAGAGTGCAAACTTTTAAAGTATGTCCTTATGGTTCTCTGGATTTCCTCAGTGTCTTTCGTTATGTCTCCTTTTAGTCTGTAATTTTACTAATTTGGAACTTCTCTTTTCCTTCTTTTAGTTAATACGGGTAATTGTTTTCAATCGGGTTTTTCTCAAAGAACCAAGATTTAGTTTCATTGATTATTATTTGTTTATTTTATTGATTTTAGCCCTGAGTTGAATAATTTTGGTTGTGATATCTTCTTTTTGTTCTAAAGCTTTCAGGTATGCTGTTAAGTTACTAATATGAGATCTCTCCATTCTCATTTTCTTTTGAAATCTAGTCACTTAGTGCTTCTAACTTGCTTCTTAGAACCAACTTCATTCTGTCCCATAAGTTTGGGAATGTTTTGTTTTCATTTTCAATCAACTCAAGAAAAATATTTTTTAATTAAGCAATTTTTTATTCATTTTACATACCAACCACAGATCCCCCTCTCATCCCTCCTCCCACTCTCCCCCTCCAGCCTTCTCCCAACCCACCCCCTACCCCCTCCTCTGAGAAAGTAAAGCCTTCCATGGGGAGTCAGCAAAGTCTGGGACATTCAGTTGAGGCAGGTCCAAGCCCCTCCCCTGGACTAGGCCCTCTGCATAAGCAAGACAGTTGTGTAGCTTGGTCTGTTTAAAGAGCCCCTGGTAGTGGAATCAGGATCTAACCTTCCACAGAAAAAATATTTTAATTATTTCCTAATTTCTCTCCTGACCCATTTTTTTTTTAAATCCCGTAGTGAGTTGTTCAGTTTCCATGAGTTTGTAAAATTTATGTTGTTTCTATTGTTGGTATCCAGCTTTAGTCTGTGGTTATTTCAGATTATTTCAACTTCCTTGTACCTGTTGAGACTTGCTTTGTGTCTGAGTATGTTGGCAATTTTGGAGGAAGTTCCATGAGGTGCTGGGAAGAAGGTGTATTCTTTTTTGGGGGGAGTGCTAAAATGTTCTGTAAGTATCTGATGGATCCATTTATTTTATGACATCAGTTAGCTCCAGCATTTCTCTGTTTAAGTTCTGTCTGGATGACCTGTCTATTGGTGACAGTTGGGTATTGAATGTATGAGAGCTAATATGTGATTTAAGCTATAGTGGTATTTCTTTTGTGAACTTGCATGCCCATATGTTTGTTGCATAGATATTAAGAACTGCAATATCCTCTTGGTGGATTTTTTCCTTTGATGACTATGTAGTGTCCTTCTTCATTACTTCTGATTAGCTTTGGTCTGAAGTCTATTTTGTCAGATATCAAAATTGCTATACCAGATTGCTTCTTACGACTGTTTGGAATATCTTTCTATGTTTAATCTTTTTATCCTCAGAAGATGTCCATCCTTGATGGTAAGGTATGTTTCTTAGATGCAACAGAAAGATGGATCATATTTTCTAATCTAATCTGATTTTCTAATCAGTTAGCCTGTGTCTTTTTATTGGGGAATTAAGACCATTGATTTTGAGAGTTATCAATGAGCAGTGTTTGTGGATTCCTGTTGTTTTGTTGTGGTTCTACCTCTCTGCCACACTTGATTTTCTGGTCTGAGATTAGTTATTCCTTATGTCTTTGTTTTGTGGTTAGTCTCTTCAGGTTGAAGTCTTCCGGCTAGCACCTTCAATAGGACTGGATTTGCTTAAATGTGGTTTTACAATGTAATCTTTATGTCTCCGTCTTGTCATTGAAAGTTTTTCTGGGTATAGCAGTCTAGGTGGCATCTGTGGTCTCTTAAAGTTTATAGAACATCTGTCATGCCCTTCTGGCTTTTAGAGTCTACACTGGAAAGTAGGGTATTATTCTAATAGTTCTGCCTTTATATATGATTTGGTCATCTTTTCCTTGCAGCTTTGTTCTGTATGTTTAATGTTTTGATTATGATGTATTGTGGGGAATTTCTTTTTGGTCCTATGTATTTGGTGTTCTGTTAGCTTCATGTACATTGATAGGCACCCCTTTCTTTAGGTTGGAGAAATTTTCTTATATGATTTTGCTGAAAATATTTTCTGTGCCTTTGACCATCTTTTTCTACTTCCTCTATTCCTATTATTCACAGATTTGGTATTTTCACAGTGTCTCGTATTTCCTGGATGTTTTGTGCCAGGACTTTTTAAAATTTAGCATTTTCTTTCACCAAGGTATGTATTTCTTCTGTCTTGTCTTCAGTGCCTGAGATTCTCTCTCCATCTACTGTATTCTTTTGCTGACTCTTGCCTCTGTGGTTCCTGTTTTAGTTCCTAAGTTTTTCATTTCCATTATTCCCTAAGTTTGGAATTTCTTTATTGATACCCTTTCTACTTACAAGTCTGGAACTGCTTTCTTCATTTCATTCCACTGCTTATGTTTCATAAATTTCTTTAATGGTTTCACTTATTTCCTCTTTAAGGATATTGAACATATTCCTTAAAGGCTATTTTGAAGTCTTTGTCTTGTGTTTCAGTTATATTTCTCAGTTGCATTTCTCAGAGTCTACTGTAATGAGTCTGTTCATTTTTACTGGAGACATATTGTCTTGGCCATTATTGATTGTGTTTGAGGCTAGGCATGTGGGTTTTGTATAACTATAGTTCTAGGTGCTAATATCTAGTCTTATATTTGCTTGGTGAGTATTCATTGGTTTTTGTTGCCCTCTCTGGTTTTTAAGAGAGGGTGGTGTCCATGAGTTAGATAGTAGGAATTCTTCTGTGATTTTTCAAAAACAGCCACTGGGTTCTGGATAGAATATGTTACTTGGTATTGGGACCTGATACTTAGGAGTGGTGATGGGCTAGAAGGGGTGGGAGTGGCTCAGAGAGTCCACAGGAGGTAGGAAAGTAGGGTGTGTCACCAAAATCTGCTTAGTCCCCTGGAAATAGAGGCATAGAAGTAGGAATGACTACACTGGGTAGCCTGATACAGAGTTGGGGATGAAACTGAGGTATTGTATTTGGAAGAGAGGAAGGATAGTGAAGACCTGAAGATTGCCTGCCTTCTTCCCTGTTCCATCTGCTTCCCTGGCCTGTGTGGCAGATGCATTCCCAGGATATTCCTCTGGACAGTGGAGGCTGAGACAAAGCAATGGAGTGAGTGGTGAAGGAGGCTGAGGGAGATCTGAGTGATCCCTGAGGTGAGGCACAGAGGAAGGGGAGGATGCAGCAGGTAGTCTGTTACAGTGCTGTGGATGGAGCTTGGGCATTGGATTTGGAGGGAAGGAGGGGGAGTTGGAGGTATTATTTTTAATTAGGAAATCAGCTTATTGTACATAGTATTCTAAAACAAAACAGATGCATCCACTTCTGGATTTTTTTCTATTCCACTCCAGCAATTTTCCCACTAAACTTTCTTATCTTTAATTTTTAATGGTGTCTGTATTTTTACTTAAAAATCTTATTTTATGTAAGTGTTCTACAAACAGAGGTTTCACGAAGACTGTAAGGTCAATTTTTAAAAAAAATCTTACTACCTCTGTATGCTTTTCAGTGTGACTGTCATTTACTTTCATGGCAAAGATAATTAGTAATATTTAGACTTCTTAGTAATATGCCAACTGAGTAATCTCAATGTGTTCTTTCAAAGAAAAAGTCATCTTGCAAAAATTTTTTTCTCTATGAATAAATGTTAATTTGTAAGATTTCAATATCTTCTTTGTCCAAATGCAAAGCTAACTAAATTCTCGAGTGATGTTTGCTAGTGTATATTATTTGACTATTTCTTTATGATTTAACAATATTCAAAATTTAGTGGTGATTTACAAGTATGTCCTAAATGAATTTTTGTTATATTAATTTTCACTAGCTTATTTGACAAAGCTGATGCATGTTCACAGAAACTCTATTTTCAGAATAAAGAGTTTCTATATGAGCTCCAAAGACACTGATTTATGTTTGATAAACCTAAACCTATTTTAAGATATTTAATCCATGAGATAAAGTATCCTTCATTGTATGATATGGTGTGTATTAATAACATACCAATAAAATAAACTAGAAAGAAAGTCAGGAAGACAGAAAGATGATGTTGTTAGTTTCTTTCATCCAATATTTTTCCTTCCAAAGGTAAATCGTTTGTTATTCATCACCATTCCAACACACAAATATATACAAGGTTACTTGTTGTATTATTATTTTCATGTTACTCTTGTAAGTAGGTTGTCTGTACTTTGGCTGTTTGACATACTAGTAAACATTCTGTTCAGAGAACTTAAAAGACAAATCAACATGTGAATGAAACCAAAATTCTGAAATCTGAGTTTGGTAACACAAGCTGAGTATGTAGTGAAATGAAGATGGTACAGGATCTTAGAGTCTATGTTTTCATTCTGTTGTAGCCAGTAAAACAGATGAAGGTTAAGTGATGATAACTGATCCCTTCTAGCTGAACAACTTTTGGGGAAGAAGAAAAAAAAAAGAAGTGTAATTTCTGATCAAAAAAAACTCCAGGAAAAGATTCAACTGCTTGTAATTTAATTAGAGATCGTCAATGTGATAACAGAAAAGACATCATAGCCAACATTTGAAGCAAACACATTTAAGTGGTAAGAAATTAGTTATGAAGCAGCTTCTTCACTACAAAGCTCCACAGAAAATGCTAGCTGTGTTGTTATCCCTAAGTCTTTTCTAGTTAAAACTCTTTGAAAATTTAGAGAGTAGAAATACCCAAATTGAAACCTTTGATTATAAGAAGCAAGTGATAACGGGTTGCCTTTTTGATTGCTTTAAACAGGGATGCGAGACCAGGGGGGTAGAATTAAATATTCCACTGTAGTGGGATTCCATAGCTGCAAAATAGAGGCGATAGAAATGTGCTCCCCACCCATCCACATGAACTTTTCAGGAGGAAGAAAGCACATGTTCTTTATTAACACTAAGCTGTAGGCTGGGTGTAGATCTCATTGCAAGAAGTCTTAAAGTACTTTTGAGACATGAGAACATTTTGGGTCTTGAGGAGGTGTACATGTCAATAAAATACAAATTAGTGAAGGAAAAGAACAGATTTCATAGATGTTCAGTCACAGAGGAGAATAGTACTAATATTTAAGAAAAGGAAAACACAGCATCCCTAAAATTTCTGGAGCTTCTTGAAATTCTATTAGATCACAGAATATGAGAACCTCAGAATATAGAAAAATGTCCTCGCGATTTCTCTTTCTCCCTTTTTTGTATTTCTCTAATTTTCACCCTTGCTTTATCACAGAGTTTTTCTTTTTCCAAGTACTTCAGAGAAGAGAACCTTAGGCAATTTTCCCTAAACCGCAGTTAAAAGCAGTTTTAGTGTGTTGCCAGGGAGAACTGAGTGCTTTTGAGAAATCCCAGAGAAGCAATGTGTTTTTTACCTGCAATGGTGTTCAGAGATGGCTCCTGTATTTGGGCACTATCCCCTCCTCACTGCTAATAGCCACTCCAAATTAAATGTAAGAAAAGAGTACGCTTGCCAAACAGATACAGCTTTAAGATGCATCTCAGCTTTCTTTCACTTGGAATGGCTACTCTGAGCCACTTCCAAGAGAAGTATTTTGGAACTTTTACCAGCCTGTATGTTCTAGAAATCAGTTTTCTATTACTGTTACAAACATCTCAGATAAATGGGATTCTGGAGAGAAGAGGTTTTTATATCTTTCACATAGTTTTGGAAGATTCAGTCCATGGTCAGGTAGACCCATTTGCTTGAAGAAGGAATGTGCCATGAGAAAGAGAGCACACAGCCCAAAGTGTAGCTCATCTCGTGATCAGAAATATAAGAGCAATTAGGGTTCTGTGCTGTTTAGAGGCATGGTCTCAAACAAATAAAGTTCTCTTGTAACCCCCATATTGTAAAGGATTTTTTTTTACCTCTTCCAATAATGTCAAGATGAAGCCCAACTTTTCATATATGGGCCTTTGGAAGATATGGTGGTGTGAATAGGTATGACACCTATAGACTCACGTGTTTGGATGCTTGGCCATACAGAGTCACACCATTAGGAGGTGTGGCCCTGTTGGAGTAGGTGGAGCCTTGTTAGAAGAAGTATGTCACTGTGGAGGCTGGCTTTGAGGTCTCATATACACTCAAGCAATGCCCAGTGAGACAGACTGCTTCTGCTGCCTGTGGATCAAGATGTAGAACTCTCAGCTCCTTCTGTAGCACCATGTCGGCCTGTATACCCACATGTACTGCCATGATGACAATAGACTAAACCTCTGAAACTGTAAGTTGCCCCCCTTTAAATGTTTTCCTTTATAAGAATTGCCATGGTCATGGTGTCTCTTCACAGCAACTGAAACCCTAACTAAGGCAGCTGTCGGTACTAGGAGTATTATTGTGATAGGTCCGACCTTGCTTTTGTTTGGAGGAATATGTAACATTTTGGGACTCTGGAAAAGCAGTAGAATACTTTCAGTGCTGGCTAATGGGCCATACTAGTAGAGGCATGGAAGACATGGTGCTGAAGGTGATTTGAACTATGGGAGTGTGACTCAAGAGGTTTCAGAGGAGAAGAATTTTATTATGTTGCCTATAGATCATTCTTGTGATATTTTGGCTAAGAATGCGGCTTTTTGCCCTTGTCCAAAAATATCTGCTGAAGCTAAATTGAAGAACTGGATTAATTCCACTGACAGAGGAAATCTTGAAACAGCCTAGTATAGTCTCTGTCTTGTGGTTATTAGTGTTGGCTCTAATGAAGATGTATAATGAAAAGGAGCAAGCTGAGCAAGGAAAAAATAGAAAATGTACAAATTGAGGAGAAAAGGAGCAACAGGAGGTGGAATCTATGTTCAAGGAGATAAACAGATTAAGAATTGAATAAAGAAAGTGGTGACCTCAGGGTGATATCCCAGCCAACTAAGTTTCTAACTTGTGAAAAGGAATTAAAGAAAATCTTAGAGCCAGATATGGTGGTGCGTGTGTTTAGTCCCAGCACTTGGAAGGCAGAGGCTGGTGGATCTCTGAGTTTGAGGCCAGCCTGGTCTACAGAGAAGTTCCAGGACAGCCAGGCTTAGGCAGTGAAGCAAACCTTTGAAAATAGAAAACTGGTGAAGGTGTAACTGAAGTTGTAATTCTGGGCCATGGTCCAGCCTCAGAAAGTAGCAGAACTTGGTAGCTTTGGCCTCATGGTCCTAGTTTTAGAGTCAAAGATAGAAGAAAGAGTTATGTAATTATTAAATGTTATTAAATGTTTTCCTTTATAAAAGTTGCTATGGTCATGGTGTTTCTCCACAGCAATAGAAACCAAGACAGAGGACATTCTACATCTAAGCCATAACAGAATTAAGGGAATATTTGCTGTCTATTTTCTATATTTGCATCTGAATCTGGCTGTAGTGGGAGGTTTTTCTGCAACCTGCCTGGTACCACAGCCACTTAGAAAATAATCATTCAGAGGCTTAATATTAATTATAAACGTTTGGCTGATGGCTCAGGCTTATTACTAGCTAGCTCTTACAACTTAACACATTTTTATTAATCTATGCATTGACACATGGCCATGGTCCTACCAGTCTGCTGCCATCTTGCTCCTTGGGTGGCTGGATGTCATCTCTCTCATCTCTGCCCTTCTTTCTCCCTGTATTCAGTTTGTCTTTCCCAACCTAGGTATATTCTGCCCTGTCAGAGGTCAAAGCAGCTTTATTCATCAACCAATAAAAGCAACACACATTCTCAGCGTACAGAAAGACATCCCACATCATTTCCCCTTTTCTGCTTCTTTGATCTTTGAGCTTTTACCCTGATGTCTGACTCTGGTTTTTTTTATTATTAAGACCAATTAGAATTTGTGCTACACCCAACTATATCTCTATAGTTCCCTTTGGTTGTACTAAGATCCATAGGGGACCTTTTAAACTCTCAGATTAAGTTCTACCTCAAGTGATAGTTCTAGACTAAAATTAGAGGAGATACAAAGTATTCCTTGGTATTAGTGAGCTTCTATATTTGGGAAACTGTTGTTGGATAATCATAGTCATTCTCCACCCTTAACCAATTATGAAAAACAATAGTTCTACCCAGCTGCAAAACCTGTAAACCACAACCATGACCAGCCCAGCAAGATATTTCTGATGGTAAAATAGTGGCATTTTTATTTTGGTCAACCACCACAGGTTTATTAGGATTTAAACTTTGCTCAAAAGAAAATTCATGTATGATAATATAAACCTCACTGGTAACAGCTACTCATGGCTGGTGACAATAAACACTGTGAAGAAAAACCTACTGTATTGTCCCTCTGCTACACTGGTATAAAGCTGCTTTCTAAATACTTAACCATGTACTCACAGATAAGTGGTAGCTCTTGTTCCTTACCAAAGAAACTTCTTTTTGCAGCAGAAAGAGACTATTACCGAAAGCCACAACTGGTCAAAATGCACAGAACAACTGATTGCAGGGTGCCCAATCCTGATTGAAACATTCACAATACAACCCACAGAAGTTCTCAGAGAACAGTATGGAAGATTTCCAGGTGTCTTAATTATTGTTATTTTGGTAGGAAGAGATGATGTGACCATGACAACTCTTAGGGAAACATTTAAATGGGGATTGCTTACAGTTTCAGAGGTTTAGTCCATCATGGTGATGAACATGGGAACATGTAGGCAGATAGTGCTGGAAAAGTAATAGAATTCTGTATCTGGATTAGCAAACTTCAAGATGAAAGAGATCCTCTGTGCCTCCCTTGGGCCCTTGAAACCTCCTAATCCTTTCAAATATTGAAACTCCCTATGCATTCAAATATATGAGCCTATGAGGAACATTCTTGTTCAAACCATCACAGGAGGAAGGACGGTAAGAGCCAGAGGACCAGGATACCTGTTGTAAGATTGTGTCTTCTAGGCATGATAAAGAAGCTATGCTGATAATATCTCAGCAATATGGTCACCTAAACAAAACCTTCAGAATGATGCATCTAGTTTACCTGCCAATGTTGATAGAGATCACAAGGCCTGACCCCTAGATAAAGAGCTACAGTCAATTAATGTCTATGAGAGAGGGAGAATGAGTCTTCTCTGGAGATGAAACCTCTGATAATTTATCAACCCCAAGTGGTCAACCTTAAACACATATAGATATGAGTGATACAAAGTGGACTTAGCAAGTTGTCTATGTATATCTCTAACAAGAATAATTAAAGAAGTAGTCACAGATTTGACAGGGAGTGGTAAGGACCTGAGAGGAGTTGATGGGAGAAGAGGGAGAGATGGAAATGAGGTAACTATAGTACTTGTCTTAGTTACTTTACTATTGCTGTAAAGAGATACTATGAACAACACAACTTATAAAATAGTTTATTTGGGGCTTGCTTACAGTTACAGAATGTTAGCTTATGACTAGCATGGCAGTGAGCATGGCAGCAAGCTGGCAGGCATTGTGCTGGAGCAGCAGTTGAGAGCTTAAGTGTTATGAAAACTCTGAGGCAAAGAGAGAAAGGGGAGGGGCTAACAGGGGATGCTCTGGCATTTTTAAACCTCAAAGCCTATTCTCTGTGGCACACCAGCAAGGCAACACCTCTTAATCCTTTCTAAACAGTCCCACAAACTGTGGATCAAGCATTCAATATATAAACCTTTGAGGTTATTCTCATTCAAACTACCGCATTACTCATGTGTGAACTTAAAAAATAATTTAAAAAAGAATTGTTATTAGGATGAAGGGGTAGTGGTAGAGTAGGATCTAGCCTGTGCTAAGTAGCAGCAAAGACTTTTGTATTTATTTTTCATGACTATTGAAAACCTGTATCGTCCCTCTAGAAAATCCTTCAGTGCTAAAATTACAAATGTACACTGAATTTCACTAGTCATAACACTAATTTCTTTTCTATTTTTGAGATTATAATTTCTTAAAACAGTCTCTTCTCCTATACTTATTATATCATACTCTACACCTCCAACTTTGCTGTTCTGAAGCTTTTCTTTCAGCTGTAATTTGAAGCTTTGTGTGTTCATTTTTTTAAAATTGTAATTTCCTTAAAAGCAGAATCTTACCTTATTATGCTTATTTTAAAAAAGTAGTAGGGTGTATGACTCCAGACAGGAATCATGACTGCATGTAGTAAGTACATCAAAATTATGCCAAATTTAGAAATCTAGAAATAGATGTTATACCTATGTATATTTTTATTGTGTATTAATCATTTTGAAACTATTATATGTGTGTATGTATATGTTGCACACAGAGAATTCTCAGTGTTTATTTGCTCAAATAATTTGCTATGCTCTTGTTATTTGCTTGCCTAGAACATTTTTAAAGTTAATGCAGTACAAAAATTGCTGAGCTGGGTGTCAGAATTTAGAGAAATCACTGAGAAATTTACAAGTGAAACTGAAAGATCTATTCATTTGTGACACTATGATGGTAGCTATAGAACATCAAAAACCTGGAGAACTGGTTAGAAATAGAAAGCATGAAATAGCTTTATATTAAAACTGCATGGTGTAACCAACTAAAATCCTGTGATAAAGTTGGAAATATACTATCTGAGAAATATGCTGCCATGGTCAGTATTGTACACATAATCTATACTGTATTAGTAAAAAACCAGCCTATGCTAAAATGAAGCCTGTCTCATCACATGAAGTTGCTCTGTCTTAATTCACCTCCTGAGCTCCACTTTTGTAATGGTTATTGACTTTATGATGTGCAGTGGCATGCACTTTTTCCGATTTAAAGGTGGTGCTCTCATGTTCTGAGGTGGTTCTTTTTAAACTCATTTTCTATCTTCCCAACTCCACTTAATTAATTTTTCTTGTTTTCTTCAAGAAAGCATATGATGATATTATAGTTTGCTCCACACTGTTTGACTAGTGCATGTTCCAAATTCTTAGACTAGTCTTAGAGAGAAATGTCCAGCCAGAAGAGTTCTCTTCCCTTTTTTTTTTTGAAGAAACTTGAACTATTGTAGATAGTTGTTTACAGCACGATCCTCATTTTTCTGAAACATCAAGTCAATATTCTTTTATTTGATATACATTCTATACTAAGTATTGGTAGCCCTATATGACAATAGGTATGTAAGAATAGAAAAAGCTCCTGGCCACAAGAATACAATATCTGGCCCGAGTGGAGACTTAACATTCCAACTTGCCTAGTTCAATCGCATGGGGAAAGGACTGTAAGCAGGAAGGTGGACTCACCATAAGCCATGCTAAAGAGATACAGGAAGTAACTAGTCTTTATTGAGATACCGAACTTTTTCTTCTCCTCATTCCTGCTTCAGTGCAGCAGCTTACACACCACAGCCATGTAAAGTTGGGATCTTGTCCACTTTCCTGAATTAATCAGAAAAGCACAAACTTTTTCTTTGTGTTTTCTTCCTATTTCTTTTCTAAGCATGCTTTCCTTAACAGTTTGGGCTTTCTCCACTAACATTTTTGGCTTCCATATTCTTTTTTTTTTGTTTCTGTTTTGTTTTGAGACAAGGTTTCTCTGTGTAGCCCTGGCTGTCCTGGAACTCACTTTTGTATACCAGGCTGGCCTTAAACTCACAGAGATCTGCTTGCCTCCACTTCCTGAGTGCTGGGATTAAATGTGTGTGACACCCCCCACCCCAACCCACCCCCGCTGCTGGGCTTGGGCTTTCCTTATTCTTTATCTGAAGCCTCCCTCTTCACCATGTGGCTGCTTGTTGGCCACGTGTCTGGCCTCTAATTTAAATGACATAGTTTTTCCCCTTCTCTGCTACACTCTCCCCTCTTGTGGGCAGCAGCTGAAGTTTACAGCTTTTCAGCTGTACTAAAAAATTTCCTGTGTTCCCATTTGATTCCATTCTGAAATCCTTTTATTCATGAGACTATGAACTTCAACAATGACTCCAATTCCCTCTGAGTCATCAAGAAGGATCTAAATATAGTTACAAAAATGACTGAAGCTGTTTTGGTTTACTAGTGAACCACAGAACATGCAAGGATCTCCTCACATTTCCCATGAGAACGAATCATCTTACTAGAGGGAAGATTTAATTCAGCTTACAGGTTTGGATGTGATAGGCTGTGTTCATTTGGTCCAATTGCTTTTTGGTCTGGGAAGGGGCAGCATATCATAAGGGCAGCATTGCCTGATGACAGCCAACCATCAAAACCAAAGGAAGAGGCTGTGTTCCCATGGTTCCCGGCGC
The DNA here is from genome assembly GCF_049852395.1 of Peromyscus maniculatus bairdii. Classification (NCBI taxonomy): domain Eukaryota; kingdom Metazoa; phylum Chordata; class Mammalia; order Rodentia; family Cricetidae; genus Peromyscus; species Peromyscus maniculatus. The sequence continues at coordinate 85,647,821 of NC_134860.1, forward strand.
CCCCTTCAGTGATTCATCTCCAGTGATCTAACATCTTTACCAAGGTTTTACTTGCTAAATCTCTACCAGCTCCCAGTAGCACCATGATCTGAGGACCAAGCAAACCATCAGTACTCAGATCTATGAGTGGGATTCGAGATCCAAATCACGACATTTTCTCCAGGAACATTTTTTGAAAATGTTTTATTTTGTACAGCAAAAAAGTTCAGTGATTTTTTAAAGTCATATATAAACTAGTGCTTAGTGATTGCTTCTAGTGACACATCATATCTTAGAGGAAATGGAGACAATCTTAGCAACATAAATTCAGGAAAGACAGGTATATGTGTATTTTGTTCATAATTTTTATACAAGGTTAAATGAGTTGAAAGTTATCAATTAAGTAATGATAATAATTCATAATATTGCAAACAACATCACTATTTTGTTTTAAATTTGTGATATAAGAAGTTTCTATAAAATGTTATTCTTATTAATCAAACTTTGCAACTGGCTTTTGACTATTCTCTTAAACCATTAAATAAGACTCATTAAGTTCAAAAGTAATAAAATCACACAAAATATCTTCTTTAACTACTGTGCTAGAAAATTAGAAATCAGTAGTACAAATAAAGTTGTGGAATTCAGAAATTTGTGGAAATGAATAACTAATCACTTCATGAACAATTTTGATCAAAGAAGAAATCACAAAGGAAATTAGAAATTACTTTGGCATAAAAGCAAGATACCAACATGTGCAACTGTTGTAAATATGTTTCAAAGATTCCTAATTAATAACCTATGGTTACTAGCAATAAATTAACTATCAATGGAGAAAGAAACAGAACAGATAGTAAAATAATAATAATTTAGAAATTTGGTTTCTTTATTGTTTTTTTTTTTTTTTTTTTTTTTCCGAGACAGGGTTTCTCTGTGTAGCTTTGCGCCTTTCCTGGGACTCACTTGGTAGTCCAGGCTGGCCTTGAACTCACAGAGATCCGCCTGCCTCTGCCTCCCAAGTGCTGGGATTAAAGGCGTGCGCCACCACCACCTGGCTGAAATTTGGTTTCTTTAAAAGGTCAATAATTTTTGACAAACTACCTAAGTCGATAAAGAAAACACAAGAAAAGATTTAAGTGATGAAAAGCAGGACTGTAGAATACGATATCACTATTGTCCTTATAGGAATAAAATGAATTATAAGATAATATTATGGATAAAAACAATAAAACTTTACATAGATTCCATTTTGCGTCCACTTAAGAAAAACTCAGAGAAAAAAAATTAGATTGTAACAGGTATATTCCTCTACTTATTTCGGCAAAAATATAAAGTACTATAATTTATTTGAAAAATTTTGGAATTTTCTCCTAAGTTTAAGCATAGAGTTAACCATACAAGTCATTAATTCCTATCCTCTAAATACTAAAATAATATAAACCCTCATCCATGCAAAGTTTTGCTTAACATTAGTTATAGCACCATTCATCATAGAAAAATTATGTAAAGGACTCAGGCATCTATTGGCTGATTTAATAGATAAGCTGTCCTGGATCCATCAGAAAATTCCATCAACCATTAAAGAATAAATACTGGCACATGATACAGTTGGATGAAGCTGAAAACATTACAAAGGGAGAGAAAACAGTTGTGAAAGAAAACCTAGTTTATGGTTCCACTGATGTTCAAATTCAGCAACTGTATTTAGAGGAAGTAGAGAGTGGTATCTAGGACCGGCATATGTCTGGACAATGATTGTAATGGATGAAGTAGTTATTTAAGAGTTGTTATCCTTCAGATTATTTTTTATTTTTTAATCTCTGAGGTTTTTATATAGTCATCATTTCCCCCTTCTCTTTTCTCCCTCCAAAACCTATTTACCTATCCTTGCTGTCTTTCAAATTCATGGCCCTTTTTGTTATTACATGCATCTATGTATAGTCCTAAATACATCCTGCTCAGGTCTGTACAATGTTACTTGTATGTATGCTTTCAGAGCTGGTCATTTGATATTGTATAAGCTTGTCCCTGGGGAAGACTTTCTCCTGCCTACAGTATTTCTTAATTGTCTGTAATTCTTTGTGTAAAGTTTAGTTCTTGTTGGATTTTAAATCCAGTTCAAAGATTTATTGTTTTAAGCTGGGTTTGCAGTGGGCTGTTCCGGGAAAGTGGTAGAACTTTGAAGAGTTGTGGGAATGCTTTAGGTCGTCAGTGGAAGAATACAAAGATGACTCTCCTTTTCTCCCTGGCTTGTGATATCAGCAGTTCTGTTTCATTATGTACTTTTGACAGGATACACACCCATGCCATGAGCCCAAAAGCAAGGTGGCCAATTGACCATGGGAAGTGAGACAAATACATTTTTTTCTATATGAACTATTTTATGTGTTTGTCATAGTAACAGAAAGCTGAGAAATATAGGTGTGATAAAAGTGTTCTACACTTAAATTGTCCTGCTGGTTGCAAAACTTTGTTACTATATTAAGTTCACTGAATTATTTGATCATTTTGAATGAGTGAATATTATCATTTGTGGATTCTAGCATACAAGAAATGTTCTTATATTACAAATTGCTTGACATTCAAATTTTCGCTCCTCTTAATCTGAAGAAAATGTTATTGGGGGAAAAATAAATGACTTTACTATGAGAAATTTAAAGGTAGCTACACTTATCTTGCAAAATCTAACTTATTTAGATTGTACATTTTTCTCCAAGCATCTTTATGCCTGATGAATTTTTCAGTTTTGCTAGTTCAGTAGGAGGGATTTGGCAAGGCAAATATATCATGGGTAGGAGTTATGGAAATGACTATTTTGAAATACTGCAAAAAATATTTTTGGGGATGCTATTCAGAACCAAATTCACTTTCCTGTATAAATATCTTCTTGTAGTTCTCACATACAGCTTTGTTTTTGTTGTTCATGCTAGGATATTTGCAGCACACATGCCTGTGTTTTAACAGTATAAGATCACTTAAGGAAAGAAGATTCTTTGACTTGGAATAAAGCTCTCTTTATATGCTGTGATTAATACAGTTATATCAGTGTTGTGGTTTCATTAAAGCATTGAGATAAGAGATTTCCCCCATTCATAAGTGGTACTAATTTGAATACATGGGTTTATTTAAAATGTGGAGATAGAATAAAAAGTAGGTAGGAAGGTCTTATGATAAAATATCAAGTTAAAATTTTAATATCCCCCATAGAAGTCGCAAGTGAAGATACCATGAAAATTAATTTCTATATCTTGGTAAAGAGCACAAAATGACATGGCAAAACATAATAGAAAATTGAGTATTGGAAAATCTATATGACAAGGGAGGGATCAATAACAGTATTAAACTGATACAAATATATAATTGGATGATTAAATTGTGCAGATGAAAGATGGAAGGTTTCAAACACTGGTTTCATTCAGTTTTGAAAAATGTTGTGAATGAACATATCATTCAAAAGTGTGTTCATCGCACTTCTTAGCCAATCATCCCCAGTCTACATGACTTGATCTCCATATACTCATCATCATTCCCCCTTGTATCAACAGCAAGAATGATAGTTACACCATTAGCTACAACACTGCTTGCATTTACAGATAATTTTCCATGCCCCACAGGCTGTATAAAACTGTTTTGCAGGCATGCTGGCTAGTTTTATATCAACTTGACATAAGAGATAGTCATCTAAGAGGAGGGAGATGCCACTGAGAATGCTTCTATAAGACCGGGCTGCAGGAAAGCCTGAAGGACATTTTCTTAATTAGTGATTGATGTGGGAGGGCCCAGTCCATTGTGGGTGAAGTCATCCTGGGTCAGTGGTCCTGGATTAACCAGGCTGAGCAAGCCATAAGAAACAATCCTGTGAGTAGCAACCCTCCATGACTTCTGCATCATCTTGCCTCCAGGATATTGCTCTGTGTGAGTTCCTGTTATCACTGCTTTTGATGATGAACTCTTACATGGAACTGTGAGAGAAATAAACTCTTTTCTCCCAAGTTGCTTTTGGTCATGGTGTTTCATCATAGCAATAGCAACCCTAACTAGGGCAGCTGGCAACATTTTATTCATTCCTTATCAAAATGCTGATAACTATTACTGCTACCTTCCTTCACCAAATGAACAAGATAGAAGTGTGGAAAGAATAACTGAACTTTCCCTAAACTAAACTGAAAGTAAACATTGAAGCTAATTTCAAAGCCGCCTTCTCTGATCCCAAAGTCCATGACTTCTGAGACTAAGTATTTAGAAGTATTTACAGTTCTCTGAACAAGTCTTATTAGTTCATACTTTACACAAACTTTTATTCTGCTTGTTATGCTCTTCTTTTTGCTCCCCTGGTAGATTCTAACACTTTCATCCCATAAGATCAAATCTCCTGTGTATTCTCTCTGTTAAGCATTATCTTAATCAGCCTTGCAGAATTGATGACACAGTCCTTTGTACTCCCTTTGGTCCTGGTCAAAACTGTTAATCTTCCCTTATCCTAATGTAGCCTGATTACTTATGTGCACATCTGTCAGGAATATATTGAACATACGACATATGTTGTTAAATGGATGGGGAAATGAATAAATGAGTGCACCATAAACATAAAATATCATATTATCTTGACTAGAAACACAAGCTTACTATAGAACTCATTAAAACTGATCATTTATTTAAGTTTTTAGAGCAGGTAATAGTTGTTTCACTACAGTAATTACAGAAATATTCTCAGAAAGGATTGATTTACATTGGTGTGGGTTAGCTTCTTAGCATAGTTTTACTGTATTTTGTTTTAAGTATTCTCTATATTATTTTGTCTTAATGCTTTCTATTTAACCTATCATCACTTATAAAAAATATGTATTAACGAAAAGAGCACATAAATTGGTGATACCAAAAGTGAGTGACAACCTTCTATGCATTCTGTATAATGAAAATGAAGTTTTTAGTTAGATTAATCTTTGCCTATTTGGAATTAAAAGTACATGAGTTTGACTAGGAAAATGTATTGATTGGTCAAAGACAGCTTTCTTTGGGAGAAAAAATCATTTAGAAGAGAAAGTCAACCATGATAACAGGAGGTTAGTTCTCAGAGGGTTCCAGGTAAGCTCCCCACTCCTGAGTTGTCTTATATATAAGTTTCAGGAAGAGGAGGAGCAGTAAATACAACCTGAAAGGGCCATTTCGGGTAAGTTATTTTGCCTATACTTGAATTAGGTTGCAGGCATTTTCCCACAGTAAGATAATACAGGGAGAGGAGGGGAAGGAGGGAAGTTATTATGTTATTTAATGGAAAGATCACACAGATTTTCTTTTGGTTTGGCCTGGTTTGGGATACTTCAAAGGCTCCTGAGGAGATCATATTGCTCAAGAGCATGAGCATTTTATCATGAGGGGCCTGCCAACACCTACAACAGATGGGATCAGCAGATCAGAGGGTTCTAGTGAGCATATGCATTGCTTTTCTCATGGCTGTGATGCAATGACCTGGGAGAAACAATGTAAATGAGGAACAGTGGGCATGGCAGGACAAAGTGCCTTACAGACCTTGCGGCCTACCTTTTCCCACTTTAGTATGTCATGGGAATCACTCCATTCCTTAGGTAAGAGCCTTCATTGTCTGACTTCTGAAAATGCCTTCACAGATGTACCCGAGGCATGCCGTCTAATACCTCCAGTTTTTTTTTTAAACAAACCAAGCTGATAATCAGAATTAAACAGCACAAAGGAGTTTAGTAAATATCAAGGCCATAGTGGGTGTCAAAGTGTCATTACTGATGAACGTTAAAACCAATAGAATACATGAAATTCTAGGGTTTTTATGAGTGACCAGTCTGCTGGACCTTTGAATGCAGAGGGTATCAAAAACACTGAAAAAATGTGGGAGAATTATGCAGTTTTATCATCTTTTCTTGTAAAACACCTCTCAAGAAAATGGCTTAAAAAATGGGTTGCCATGGGGAAGGTGAGTGAGTAATTAATAGGAACAAATGAGCACCAGAGACAATCACCTGATAGTGAAGTGAGGAAAAGAAAACCACAGTTTGTATTACTTAGAGGTTCTTAGTTTAGCCTGTTAACTATTGGTGAGGACATTAATTATAGCAATAATGTAAAGGAAGGAAAAAAGCACCATTTACACCTCTTTACTAGTCTGAAAATATTTATTACTTAATTTCAAAAAGAGGTTCTATATCTGGCTATTTTAGTGCAATCTGCAAAATCAAAATGCCACAAGTAGGTTTACTTATTTTTTTATTAAGAAATTTTTTCATTCATTTTACACACCAATCAAAGATCCCCCTCTTCTCTCCTTCTGCTCCCTCAGCCCCCCCAACCCACCCCCACTAACGCCCACAAGAAGGCAAGGCCTCCCATGGGGAGACTCATCTAGTAGAGGCTGTTCAAGCCCTTCTCCCTGTCTCAAGGCTGCACGAGGTATCCCATCATAGGTAGTGGGCTCCCAAAGACCCCCTCGTGCACCAGGGATGGATTCTGATTCTACCACCAGGAGACCCCCCCAAGCACATCAAGCCACACAATTGTCTCATCATGCAGAGGGCCTAGTCCAGTCCCATGCAGGATCCACAGCCATTGATCCGACTTTCATGAGTTCCTACTAGTTTGGTTTGGCATCTCTGCAGGTTTTTCCATCATGGTCTTGATGCACTTGCTCTTAGAATCCCTCCTCTCTCTTTGATTGGACTCCTGGAGCTCTGCCTGGTGTTTGGCTGTGGATCTCCACATCTGCTTCCATCAGTCATTGGAGAAAAGCTCTATGATGACAGTTAGGGTATTTATTGATCTGATCACTGGGGTAACCCAGTTCTTTTCAGGTACCCTCTCCACTATTTCTAATAGTCCAAGCTGGGGTCATCCTTGGGAATTCCTGGCAACTTCCCTAGTATCAAGTTTCTCTCTATCCCCATGATATTTTCCTCCGTCATGGTATCTCTCTCACTGCTTTCCCACTCCATCCCTGTTCCAGCTTGACCATCCCATTCCCTTATGTTCTCATACCCCATCCCCTACCCTCCAATGCCCACCTCTCACCCCCAGTTCACTCATGGAGATCTCATATATTTTCTCTTCCCAGGACGATCCATGTGTTCCTCTTTGGATCTTCCTTGTTAGCTAGCTTCTCTGGAGTTGTGGGTTGTTGTCTGGTTATCAAAGGATAACCTTTGCTTTGTTGGACAGGATGTGGATCCAGGGGAACACTCCTTCACTGTTGGTGGGAGTGCAAGCTTGTACAACCACTTTGGAAATCAGTGTGGCAGTTTCTCAGAAAATTGGGAATCAATCTTCCTCAAGACCTAGCTATACCATTCTTGGGCATATAACCAATGAATTTTCAATCATACTGCAGAGATACATGCTCAACTATGTCCATCGCATCATTATTTGCAATAGCCAGAACCTGGAAACAACCTAGATGTCCCTCAACTGAAGAATGGATTAAGATAATGTGGTACATTTACACAATGGAGTACTAATCAGCAGAGAAAAACAATGACATCATGAAATTTACAGGCAATGGATAGAACTAGAAAATATCATCCTGAGTGAGGTAACACAGACTCAGGAGGTTTACTTATAAAGTCAGAGTGACATACATTTGTACAACTAATACATTTTTGCTATTTATTATATTACTGGCTTCATTTCTTACAATCTTTTACCACCCCCTTCCCCTTACAGTTAACTTTTCCTGCTTCAATGCATCCTTTTTCTGAAATAGAATGAAGTTTTCAGATTATGCTGTAAGAACTCAAATGCAATAGGTTGAGGTAGTCAGTCAAGTCATCCCTCCATTCCAGTGTCAGAGTTCATCTTTGATGGTACATTAAGCTACAGCAGAAACCTTACCATCTCTTAACACTTCATGATCCAAAGGTGCTGCATTTATTGTTTGCTTGAAGATAATGATAGAAATCAAGTGATAAATACTGATGAGAGGAAGAGCCATGTTAAATTATTGTCTTCTATCATTTTAGGCAATCAGTCAATAGTAAAACTTGGGTAAAAATAAATAAGTAAATGACATGTCACATTCCTAAGAGACTGTATTTATGACTATGGTCTTTCAACTTACGGAAATCCAATACTCCACTCAATAAGGTTCATTCTGACTTGAAAGCATCCCATGTCTAAGTGCTTTACTCACATTATGGTCTGACTATATATTCTCTGTATAATGGGGCCAACCTACTTCATCAGCCCCATCTACTCTGGTACTTTCAAATAGAAAGGATACCAGTAGGGACGTTCTTCAAATTATAATATTGATTTTCAGTATTAAGAACAATATTTAAGCAATAGTTAGAATTATATTGACAGGAACCATTTAGAAAGTCAAGGATGGTCATCAAGCAGATTGCTTCTCATAGTACCTGGCCTATCTGTGTCTTGGTAACTCTTACCTTTTGTTATCTTCCTGTTTCAAATTTTCTATGATAAAATTATTTCTTTGACACATACTATTTTGTTGTGTCATGTAGAAAATATTTATTGTTTTTAATGTTTATTTTAAATAAACATAAGCCTAACTTTTAAAAATGAATTCTTACAAATTCCCTGGGATGTGAGCTTAAGCTTAGAGAAAAGTTGAATACACTAGAAATATGACATTATTTTCCTATACTACCTGAAAGCTAGTGGCTGATCTGGTGTCCTATTAGTTCTCCTGTGCTGAACACATCTCTAAATTGGGGATTCTCTTGAATCTCAATAGAATCAAGTCTGAAAATACTGCTGGTACATTATATTATTTGATACTCAGGCCCAGTCATGGCTTTTACAAGTAATAATCTTCCTAGCACATTCGCATTCACATGATGAATTTTGCTGTCCAGTCTCCTTTCATCTTTTTCAGTCTGGGATGATGCCTCTATCATTGCTTTATTTTTCTTTACTTCTTCCTAAGGTATATGGTTATTATTTTATTGTTTGTAAAACTGGTGTATTACTTCCACCTTTGAAACAAACCACTAGAAATTTTAGTGTAAATTGAATATTTTTAATTTTTGTTAATTGTTTCTTTAAGAACTATAATCCTTCATTCCTAACCTTATGCTGAGTTCTAGTTCCTTCTTTATATCTTTTCATTTATCTTTTGTGTCTCCTCCCTCATTTATTTTGTTTATATGTTTATTTTGCACTCCAGTTAATACTTATATTCTGCTGAGTTCACCTTTCTGAAAACATGGTCCCAAACACATGACAGCTGCTTCCAAATGTTAAAGACAAACTAATTTCTGAAGTGATAGCTCAGTATCATGTACAAGTCCTGGATAATGTGATATAAAATGTAGCAAGCTCTACCACCTTTCATCCTACAATAATTGCTGTTTGTGACACTTGGGATTAACTCCACAGAGTAATTCCCGAGACCATTTAATTCTCTTACCAATTAATATAGACACATCATTCCTTGGTTTGCATACTGGGCCAATAACTAATACACTGCATACTGGGTCAATAACTAATAACACAATAATAATTGAGTAGTCAATTATTAAACAGAGAACATGGTGGCTCAAAATGGATAAATAGTATGTGCATATCATATAACATGTAACATTTAATATTTTTCAAGTTCATTAAATTTTTCCTATTTTTCTTCTCTTGAAAATAGACTTTTTTTTTTCACTCAACACATTCTGATTATGGTTTCCCCTCCCCCAACTCCTCCCAGAACTTCCCCACTTTCCCTCCTATCTGAATCCACATCCTTTCTGTCTGTAGTAAAGCAGTCCAAAGAACAACAATAAAATAAGATAAAACAAAACCAAATAAACTAGAACAGGACAAAACAAATAGACAAACATCAAAATGAGCCAAAGAAAAAGCACAAGAAACACGTCTAGACATATACACACAAATCCCATAAAATGAAATTTAAAGCCATAATACATAGCAAAAGTTTCTCTAAGGTTAAAAAATATTACCTTGACAAAATATTATGAGTCAAAGAATGCCCCTGAGTTCATTTGTGTTGGCCATCTACAGCAGGTTTGTATCCTCAGTGAGACTCCTCTGGAGAAGATATTTTTTTCATTTTGAATGGTTATCATTTGGAGATACTTTCTGGGTTAGAGGTGGAGGCTTGTGTCTCCTCATAGCTCTAGAACCCCATCTGGCACAGACCCACGCAGGCCCTGAAAATACCATCACATTCTCCGTGAGTACATTTGGGTGTTGGCTCTGCTGTGATTACAGTGCCTTATTTCCTTGCTGTCCTCTATATACACTGACTCCCACACATTTTCCACCTCCTCTTTGCAGGATTTCCTGAGCTCTGAATGGAGGGATTTAATGGATACATCCCATTTGTGACTGAGTGATTCGAAGTCTCTCACTCTCTGCACATTGTCCAGCTGAGGCTTTCTCTATTTGTTCCCATCTACTGCCTAGCACTGATGCTTTTAAAGATTTTTAGATCAGTTATTTAGCAGTGTGACCTTCATTTGGGAATTGTTTTGTGTTCTCTCAAGGTTGAGCTCAATATATATATTTCAGGGCCACTGCATAGCTAATGTGTCCTCTCTGCATTCTATTGTAATAGTTTTTGATAAGCTCAGCTATGGACAAAGTGGAACATTCCAGGCTTTTCTTCCCTCAACATTTCAAAGCAGATTCTTGAACCTAGATGGGGTGGTTTGAAAGAAAATGGCCCCCAAAGGGAGTGGCACAATTAGAAGCTAAGGCCTAGGTGTGACCTTTTGTGTCACTGTGGTGGCAGGCTTTGAGGTCTCTTTTGCTTAAGTTTCCCTCAGTGTAACATGAATGAAGACCACTCCTTGTTGCCTACCAGATGTAGGACTCTCAGCTCTTTCTCCAGCACTATGTCCTTCTGCATGCTGCCATACTCCCAGCTGCCATGTTCTTCACCATGATGATAATGGATTAAATCTCTGAAACTGTAAGCTGCCACATCAATTAAATGTTTTCTTTTTTATGAGTTGTTGTGGTCATGGTGTCTCTTCACAACAATAGAGACACTAACTAAGACACTTGATGAATTGCTCATTCTGTATTTCTTACAGTGCATACTGACAAATTTCTATTTTGCCAGATGTGTGGCAATCCATTAATATATTGATTTCTACAGATGTTCAAGATTCCCACATTTCTCTCATGACAAATTCCACTAGATGTCTTCCTTGTCTTTTTGATACTTCTCATCACTCTGAGAACAGTTTGTTATAGTCTGGCTCAGTAATATGTTCTCAGTTCAGTTTATAAGCTGTTTGCTGAGAGCCAAAGCTAGTCAGCCTTTTAAGCACTCCTCAGTTGCTACAGTAGGTTACCCAGGTTTCTCCCAGGTCATCTAGTTCACTTCCTTCCAGTCAGGATCTGGAACCATGTCCTAAGCTGTCCCCATTCTCTACCCTAGAGATTCTTCATTCTGCAGAGGCCACCCTCTCACACACATCCATGTGGCCTCGCTGAATCTATTGGCTGGTCTTTGGTGTCAGAACTGAGTTTGCGTGGGTGTCCTTTTCACCATAGGAAGCTGTTAGATTCTACTCAAGGCCACCAGTACCACCCTTATCTTCATTAGACCTCTTTATTCCTTTGGGATGCTGTCACCAGGGCCACCAAGGCCTGGAAGCTCCTATGTGCTACAGAATTCTGAAGTTGATTTGCTTTACCTAGAGAGGTTTAGAATGTTTTGAATAATAGGTTTTTAGACAGATTAAAGTTAAATAAAAAGTTCTAAAATTAGAAATATTAGCTTTATAAATTGCTTATTCAAAAGGAGAATTTGTTAATTTCCCACTAGTACATAAAATATAGAAGATTGTCTCAAATTCTTTTTTGTATATAGATGTTTCCCTAATGTATCTTAGCATCCTTAGATCTTCCTGTATAAGTGAAACTCAAGCAACTAGTGGCTACCATGTATTGGTGAAATTATTAAGGCCACTCCACATAGTTAAAAGGAAGATTTCTTTAGTGGATAACTAAGAAATGAAGGGATAGGTAGGTCTCGGGGTCTGGGGAAGGTGTATCACAGTCCAGTGGTGCTCTCTGGAGCTCTGCTCCCACTGTCAAGGGTCCAGGAACAGAGAGAGCGCTCGCCCATCCGGATCTTGGGTCCCCAGGCACCTTCCTTGGCCCCACCTTGTGCCTTGTAGGTGTGACAGTTGCTGAAGCTTCAGTGGGGGTTGGAACTTCCATATCAAAGCTGGAATGGCTACCCACTACAAACATGCAATTTTCTTTCTTGATGCACTATAAGCTTTAACTTTTTGCTTCCAATCAAACTCTGGTCTGGTCTTCTTCACTGTCCCATATCTTATTCTCTCAGTAAATGGGATAATTTCAGAAGTGGAAATGAAATCCAGAAACTTGTAGATTACCCCCCCAATCATTTCTTTCTGACCTCCCTTATCTTTCTGACATCCCATATTCAATTGACACAATGCCCCATTTCGTGATTAGTACAGTCATTTCACTGTTGCTTATCTCTTCTGCTACTTCTCTGATTCAAGAGACTTATCTTACGCTTTGATGATGGAAGCGAACATCTCTAAGTGTTTTTATGAATCTGCTTGTACCTATCACAGCCCATTACTTATACTGGCACAGAAAATTGTTATAAAAATACAGTTATATCATATTAGAGATGTCTGTGCTCCTTCCCTTGATCTTAGGAAGAATGAACATATTTCCAGTCCTTTTTATAGAAATGTATACTGAAACTACTTGGCAAAGCAGCGACTGAAGACTGGCTTCTTGGAACTCTGCATCCTTCTCCACCATTCCTTCTCAAAGTTCCCCTTCCTGAATTTCTTTCCCGTCACCTCAGTTCCTTGCTAACATTGACACAAATCATCTGCATATGCATGTCTCTCTGCTTATATGTGCTCCCATCATGCACAAACACCACTCATTAATATGTACTCTTTCTTCTCATCTCAGTTGTCACTGTGCCAGGAGGCCAATACCTCTGACTGCCTAACAGTGTCCTATGTCTCATTCAGTCTTCCCTCTTATGATAGTCCTCTGATCACAGATACCCATTTAGTATTAATGGGTATCTTGATAGATGATGACCTTACTGCTACCCTAAGATTCCTCACTATAGAAAAATGACTACATTTGTAGTCATTGATTACACTGTATACAATATGTATACATATATATGTATATATTCTATATTGTATATATCATGCATCATCTATATAGACATGGCATAATTTATTGAGCAAAGCACAGTTTCATTATGGATGGACATTCAGGGGAGCTTTTTGCTCCTTTTACTATAGGACTGCACCCCTGAATATTTTTGTTCATTATACTCCTGGTTCATTGCTTGCCAGTACAAGGGCTTCTTAGTGCAGACTCTCTTTTGTAATGTCTTTACAGGACTGGAGCACACTGTCTAATAATCGTTTCAGTTTGTAAAACTAGACAAAGATAAAACCCAAATATAAGAACTAAATATTTTAAATTGCTATTACATACCAATTGCTTATTTTCTGTATCTTACTAGTATGTGACTGATAGAAATAAGGCAAACAATAATATAATCATGACACTGTTCAGCCAACATTTTCTATTCAGCACCAGGAGAGTAAAAAATAACTATAATTTATAAAATGATAATAACATTTCATTTTTCTTTTCATTTGGTAAGGATGCAGAAAATATAAACAATTCCTCAAATTCCTGATCTGTCACTCTTCAGCAGCTAGGAAATAAATGGGATGACTGATACTTTATGAACACCTTAGGATAAAATTTATGAATGTCAGAGTTGGATGGTTATTAACAAGATGCTTATTTTTACCTGCTTTTTTTCAATAAGTCTATCAGATGAATGCTATGTGATATTTGCTGAGATGTTATGTGGGAGCTCAGCCTGGGCTGGGAGTTACCCTAGCTTGCATTTTGTGTGGGTGGTTGTCATGTTACTTTAGAAGGAGGCTATTATATCTGACAAGATATCTCAGGTCATTTGATCAGATATTCATTTTTCATAATCTCCAAAGGGAAAGGGTATAATTTCATCTCAGTGCGAGAAGCTCTGAGCACAAAGAGCCCTTCCACCCACAGCAAATTAAAGAGCACTGCTCCAAGGTAAGGGCAATCATGTCTCAGTGTTTTCAACTGGCTTTGTTTACATTATATGAGAAAATGATACTATCACATTTTATTGTAAAATATTAGGCGAAAGCATAATTGATAGAATATAATCACTTGGTACACATACTGTTTCAGCCTGTGTAGCTTGGTGCCATATAAGGAAGATATTAAACTCTTTTATAAATGTCTACTATTAGCACTTATATGAAAAACTAAACATTTTCATTTTGTATCATTTAATCAGTTTATTTTGTATTATTGTTGGCAATTCCTTGAGAAATCACTTGCCTTACTAACATAAGTTCATTTCTCAGTATAGTAGTTCTAGACATTCTTTTAATTCCTATAGTATAGAAATGTATGAGAAATAACATTTTACTTGCAAGGTCTTACAAATTCTAGAATCTGATGAAACTCTATAGTTCATTTTTTAAATCTAATTCTTTCCTATGTAAATGATTTAATTTTTTCTAAGCCTAGTTTCATCTGAAATGGAGATAGTAATAATGTCTACTCTGAGGGACTTTATTGCATTTACGTAAGTCATATCAAGAACTTCCTGTACCCTTAAATATGTTAAGAATCAATAAATATCAGTTTCAATATTGTTGTCATTTTCAAACTTATTTACCACATACAGGCTTGAAAATATCCTAGTAATTGGGGAGGGGGGTCCCATTTCATCAATAAGTTTTCAGTACTTATGCTAAAGAATGAATTGAAGGAAGACTGGTATTAATGATAGTAAAAAAGGCATTACTTAAGGTATTCTAGCAAGTCCAAGATGAATCACAAAACTTCATCTAAAATGAAGTAGTCTTCATTGGGTATCACTTTTTACATTCCATGTTACTGGAAATAGTAATGGCTGAGACACATATCACATTATCATAAAAATTGACATTTTTCTCTTCTTTACATTGAACTAATTTGGAAAGATATGGTGGTCGAGAGGAAGGAATTAAAAAGATAGTGTTTAAAGGAGATATGAGGAGTAAAGAATATAGGAAAATCTGAGACCAGGGAGAAGTGGTAATTAGAAAGAATCTATGTATACTCCACAGAGTTCTTTAGAAAGAAGTCATCTTGATCATCAGTCACTGGCTCCTACTGTCTTGCCTCTACTTCCAATTGGTCCATCAGCTGATATAATTAGGACTACTTGCTTATTACAGAGGGTGTTTTTAATGGGTATTTGTTTTTACCTATGAATGCAAGGAAGCTTAAAGTAATTGAATATTTTTTATGAATTGAATAAGAAATCCATTTAAGTTTTTTTGCTTTATTAAAAGAGCATATTTTGATGAAAAAATACATTTGGAAATTTTTATCAATATGAAGGGCATATGTGACTCCTGATGTAAATAAGAACACTAAAATAATGGTCTTTTTTTTTTTCAAAAAGTGATCAGTATTTAAGTGAGGAATTTTATTTAACCTCGGATATTTATTCATGCAAGGTCATGATGTTTAATATGACTCATTTCTTAGCTACACCATTAGAATAAATAAGTTCAGTTTTTGACAAGCATTTAGGGAACATCTACAAATTCTGTGTGTGCTGTTAGGCTTTCAGGATACAAAGCTGCATTTCATATGATCCTCCCATGCAAAACTGTTCCTTGCTGTGTATATCTGCTACTTTATTAGTGTGACTTAGTTTTTTCTTCAGGATTCTTTACTGGGTGAGTGGCGAAATGTTCATTACTAAAACCTTCTAAAAAAGACTCAACACTCTCAAAGGGAATCATCAATAGATAACTGGCCTCATAACTCACTGTCTATATGTATGTATATGGGCACAAATATGGGCATGTGTGTGGGGGCCAGATGAAAACTCCAATGTCATTCCTCGGGTGTCATCCACCATTTTGGTTGTTATTGTTGTTGAGAGAGCCTTTTACTGACCTAGAACTCACCAAGGATGTTACACTGGCTGACCAGCAAGCCCTAAGGGTTTACCCATTTCCCTCTTTCTAGCACAAGGATTTCAACAATATAGTTTTTATTTTAATTAATTAAGTTTATTAATTTATTTTACATGGTGATCTTAGTTTCCTCTCCCCTTTCTCCTCCTACTCCCCTTTCCTCCCTTCTATTCCCTCCTCCCCATCCACTCCTCTTCTGTTCAGAAAGGGGAAAGCCTCCCATGAGTGTCAACAAAGCATGGCATATCAAGTTGAGTTAGGACTAAGTTCTTCCCCTCGTATTAAGGCTTGGTTAAGACAACACAGTGTGAGAAATAGGTTCCCAAATGCCTGCCAAAGCATCAAGGACAGGCCCTGTTCCCATTGCTAGGAGCCCCATAAATAGAGCAAGCTATACAACTGTCACACATATGTAGAGGACCTAAGTCAGTCCCATGAGGGCTCCTTCGCATTGGTCCAGTGTCTGTGAGCTCCTATGAGCCCAAGTTACTGTCTCTGTGGGTTCCATGGTGATGACTTTGACCCCTAGCTCTTACAATCCTTCTTTTGTCTCTTCAACAGATTCCCAGTACTTGGCTGTGGATCTTTGCAGCAGCTTCCATCAGTTACTGGATGAAGGCTCTCTGATGACAATTAGGGTTGTCACCAATCTGATTATAGGAAATGGCCAGTTCAGGCTACCTATCCATTATTGCTAGGAATCGTAGCTGTAGTCATCCTTGCATATCCGTGGGAGTTTCCTTTGCATCAGGTTTCTACTTGACCCCATCAAGACAGCTCTTCTGTTACTTTCTCCCTCTAGCCCCTCCCCCCAAACCCAATCCCTCCTGTTCCCATCCCTATGCACCCACAGTTTACCCAGGAGTTCTCTTCTATTTCTTCTTCCTAGGGAAATCCATCTGTCCCTTTTTGGGCTCTCCTTGTTACCTAGCCTCTCTGGAGCTGTGGATTGTAGCATGGTTATCCTTTACTTTACAGCTAATATCCACTTATGAGTGAGTACATACCATGTTTGTCTTTCTGTATCTGGATTACCTCACTCAAGATTATTTTTTCTAGTTCCATCCATTTGCCTTCAAATTTCCTGATTTCATTGTTTTTAACCACTGAATAATACTCCATTGTATAAATGTACCACATTTTCTTTTTTCATTTTTCAACAGACATCTAGGTTGTTTCCAGGAAATGGCTATTATGAATAACACTGCTATGAATATAGTTGAATAAGTGTCCTTGTGGCATGACTGAGCATCCTTTGGGTACATGCCCAAGATTGGTATAGCTTGGTAGATAGATTTCCAATTTTTTGAGAAACAGCTATATTAAATTTCAAAGTGGTTATACAACTTTGCACTCCCACTAGCAGTGGAAGAGTATTTCCCTCACTCCATATCCTCTCCAACATAAGTTGTCATTATTGTTTTTGGTCTTAGTCAATCTGTAGCATGGAATCTCAGAGTCATTTTGATTTGCATTTTCCTAATGGCTAAGGATTGAACAACACTAAGTGTATTTCAGCAATTTGAGATTCTTCTGTAGAGAATTCTGTTTAGATCTGTACTCCATTTTTAATTTGGACTATTTGGTTTTTTGATGTCTAGTTTCTTGAATTCTTTATATGTTTTGGAGAACAGCCCTGTGTCAGATGTGGAGTTGGTGAAGATCTTTTCCCATTCTGTAGGATGCCATTTTGTCTTATTGACAGTGTCCTTTACCTTACAGAAGCTTTTCAGTTTCATGAGGTGCCATTTATTAATTGTGACTCTCAAGATTTGTGCTACTGTTGTTATATTCAGGATGTAGTCTCCTGTACCAGTGCATTTGAGGCTATTTCCCACTTTCTCTTCTATCAGGTTCAGTGTTATTGGATTTATGCTGAGGTCTTTGATCCACTTGGATTTAAGTTTTGTGAAAGGCAAAAGATATGGATCTATTTGTATTTTTCTACATGCTGACATCCAGTTATGCCAGTACCATTTGTGAAGATGTTTTCTTTTTTCCACTGTATAATTTTAGTTTCTTTTTCAAAAATTAGGTGTTTATAGGTGTGTATATTTATGATTCAAATACATTGATCCAACTGTCTGTTTTTATGCCAATGCATGCTGCTTTAATTACTATAGATCTGTAGTAGACCTTGAAATCAGAAATGGTGATACCTCCAGAAGTTTTTTTTTATTGTACAGAATTGTTTTAGCTATCATAGGTGTGGTGATAACTGTGTTCCCTAAAAATATTATGCACACTAATAAACTTATCTGGGGTCAGAGAACAGAACAGCCTCTAGATAAACATAGAGGCCAGAAAGTGGTGGTACACACACCTTTAATCCTAGCATTCTGGAGGCAGAGATCCATCCGGATCTCTGTGAGTTCAAAGCCACACTGGAAACAGCCAGGCTTGGTGACATACACCTTTAATCCCAGGAAGTGATGGCAGGAAGCAGAAAGGCATATAAGGTGTGAAAACCAGGAACTAGAATCTGTTAAGCCGTTAGGCTTTTAGTAGCAGTTTAGCTGAGATCCATTTGGATGAGGACACAGAAGCTTCCAGTTTGAGGAAATGAGATCAGCAGAGAAGTTGGCAAGGGGAGGTTAATTGTGGTTGGTTCTGTCTCTCTAATCTTTCAGCATTCACCCTAATACCTGGCACCAGGTTTGTTTTTATTCATAAGGCCTTCTAACAATTCATGTTACACCTGGGTTTTGTTTTCCATATGAAGTTGAGCATTGTTCTTTCAAGGTCTGAAAGAATTGTGTTGGAATTTTGATTGGGATTGCATTGTATCTATAGATTGCTTTTGGTAAGATGCCATTTTTACTATGTTAATCCTACCAATCCAAGAGCATGGGAGATCTTTCCAACTTCAGATATCTTCTCTAATTTCTTTTTTCAGAGACTTAAAGTTCTTGTCATATAAGTCTTTCATTTGCTTGATTAGAGTTACCCCAAGCTATTTTATATTATTTGTGGCTATTGTGAAGGGTGTTGTTTCCCTGATTTCCTTCTTAGCCCATTTACCTTTTGTATAAACGAGGGCTACTGATTTCGTTTATAGTTAATCTTGTATCTAGCCACGTCATTGAGGGTGTTTATTAGTTGTAAGAGTTTCCTGGTGGAATTTTTGGGGTTGCTTCTGTGTATTATCATCCCATCTGCAAACAGCAATACTTTGACTTCTTCCTTTCTAACTTATATCCCATTGATCTCATTTTGTTGTCTTATTACTCTAGATGGAACTTTGAGTACTATATTGAATAGATATGGAGAGAGTAGACAGTCTTGCCTTGTTCCTGATTTTGGGTCTTGGGATCAAATGCAGGTTTGCCTGCTTGGAAAGTAAGCATTATACAGACTCTGCCATCTTCCCAGTTCTAAAACTTACTTTATAATTGCTCATGATTATTGAGTACAATGTGATTTTTTCTAAGTGTGTATATAGGATTGTACTATGAATATTCATGTGTATTTACATGCTCACATATGTGTAGACATGAGTGTGTGTGTAGTGCAATTGTGCCTGTGTGGGTGAAGTAGGTGTGGATATCCAACACTGTTGCCAAGCGTCTTTCTCAGTTGCTCTTGACCTTATGTATTGATATAGAGTTTCTTGCTGAAGCTGGAGCTTCCAATTTGAGAAAATCTGATAAACCAGCTTGCTCAAGGTATTTTGTTTCTGCCTCTCTGTATGGTGGGATTACAGGAAGGCTGCCACTCCCATCTAGCATTTATATGCTGGAAATAAAAAAAAAATGGATTCTCATGCTTGTACAGAAATCTCTTTTACACTCTGAGCCATCTCCCCAGCCTCCAATGTGATATTTTGATATACATACACTTAATCAAATGTAATATATTCATTGCCTATCATCATTACTGTTTTTATGTGGTGAGGACAAATGGAATCTATTCTTTTAACAAGTTTCTAGAATACACTACAGCATTAAACCCATGGTTACCATGATATGCAATAGTTCTCTTGATCTGACTGCTTGTGAATATAATACTTGATGCATTCTTAGACAAACATCATCAGCTTCTCCATACATAACAAACCTCATTTTACCAGTGGCCACTATACTCTCTATTTTGGTGTGTGTGTGTGTGTGTGTGTGTGTGTGTGTGTGTGTGTGTGTGAGAGAGAGAGAGAGAGAGAGAGAGAGAGAGAGAGAGAGAGAGAGAGAGAGAAAGAGAGAGAGAGAGAGATTGCTATGTCATATAATAGTTACATTTTAATGCGGGGGGGGAATTTTTATATCATATTTTGGAATAATTAATAAGTTTATGTTTGTACCAGTACCAAGCAGTGGTGGCACACACCTTTAATCCCAGCACTCTGGAGGCGGAGACAGGCGATCTCTATTAGTTTCAAGCCAATCTGGTCTATAGAGTGAGTTCCAGGACAACCAGGATGATTGTAGAGGGAAATCTTCTCTCAAACCCCTCCCCCCAAAAAAAGCTTGCATCAGTAAAGTACAGGTCCTCCCTTTAATCCACATACCCAGAAGTACTTCTCTTTCATTTTTTATAATGCTTATTCATTTTTTCATATTTTTTTTTTTTTTTTTTTTTTTTGGTTTTTCGAGACAGGGTTTCTCTGTGTAGCTTTGCACCTTTCCTAGAACTCACTTGGTAGCCCAGGCTGGCCTCGAACTCACAGAGATCCGCCTGCCTCTGCCTCCCGAGTGCTGGGATTAAAGGCGTGCGCCACTACCGCCCGGCCATTTTTTCATATTTTTCTTAAATTATTTTAATATAATATATTTCATCATGTCTTTCCCACCCCCAACTCCTCCCAGGTTATCTCCACCCCTTAACACCCAACTTCATGCTATTTCTCTTAATGAAGTGAAATGATATCTCATTCTGATCTTGATTTATATCATCCCAATGATTAGTGATGTTTGAAATTTTCTTCATTCATCACATGGCCATATAGTACCTCTTAAGAAACATTCATCCAGATGGTTTTTGTTCATTTTAAAACTCAGATTGCTCACTTACTTACCATCTAGTAGTTTTAATTCTTATGTATTTTGGACACTAATTTTATAAAATATATGGTTTGCAAATAAATTTTTATCAGCTACATTGACTGTTTTTTTGTTTTTCATTCTTTCTTTGCTATGCTGAGGTTTTTCAGCTTGAAGTAATACCACTTTCCTATTTTTGCTTTTGTTGCCTGTGTTTGTGGAGATTATTTTTAAAAGTCATTGCTGAGTGTTCGTGCTCCTTTATGCAGACAGTCATTTGATGCAGCTACTGTGGAGCGGGCACATACTATGGCAAGACAGTTTCATTTAGAAGACTGAAAAATAATTTCCCAATGGGGAATCATTCGGCTGTAAGTAGTTGAGTATAATCACTAGCTGATGGCTAGATAGATAAACTTCTGAATTCTGAAGGGGCAATTATGGTAACACATCTTAACACGCACTACATGCACTTTGCTAAGCCTGACTAGTTGTTTTCCTTTCTGTTTCTGTTTCTAGTTTGACTAGACAAACACTTTGGTTAAATAGGGATTCTGACCCTGTCCTGTAAAACTAACCATCTCTCTGTGTTCAGACAAATGTAAGTATGGGATGCTAAGATTAATGATGATATCCAACCTCAACCTTGAATCGATGTTGTGGTGGTAATCTAATTGTATTGAAATATTATTTTGATTTGTACTGAAATATTAATTTGATTGTATGTTAATAAATAAAGTTGTCTGGGGGTCAGAGCTATTAGAGCCATAGCAAGAGTGTGGCGGTGGTGGCACACGCCTTTAATCCCATAGATATCTGTGTGTTCAGGGTCAGAGCTATTAGAGCCATAGCAAGAGTGTGGCGGTGGTGGCACACGCCTTTAATCCCATAAGATCTCTGTGTGTTCAGGGATACAGCCAGCATTGGAGACATATGCCTTTAAGACCTAGGGGGCTGTACATTCAGACAGTGACGAGGCAGTCATGTGTTTGGGTTTACAACCAATGAGAAGGCAGAACAACATACTTTAAAAATACGAACCGACAGGAAGTAGGTCTCTTTTCGCGAAGCTGGGACAGCAGGAGGAAGGGTGAGATTTTAGCTCTGAGCTCTGACCTCTCGGCTTTCTCTTTTACATTGTTTCTGTGTTTCTTATTTAATAAGACGGTTGGTTACATCTACATCTGGCGCCCAACGTGACAAGAATCCATTAAAAACTGCTTGGCTTGGCGGCAGGTCCGCTTTCCCGCAAGGGCGGCAGGCGGCCCGCGGCGGCGGCAGCAGCGGCACACGGCGGCCGGCGGCGATCGGCTTCTTAGTCCAAGCTGCTGGCGTCCTAGTCCGGGTAGCAACTTCTAGCCCGGGCCTAGGTCTGTGAGCAGCTTGCCTAAAGCCGGTGCTACAAACAACTCAGACCTGCCCTGCCGAACAGGGCCCTGCCTGTAAAGCCAACGCACGTGGTCGGAGCTTAAGGAAGCCAGACCCAAGCCTTGACTGGGCACAAGAGGGAACACGTGGCTGCATTTAAGCTTTAGCCGGCTACGCTTTCTTGTGCGTTCTCTCTTTTCTCTCTCTCTCTCTCTCTCTCTCTCTCTCTCTCTCTCTCTCTCTCTCTGGATTTACACCTGGGACACTAGGTGGCTGCTTTGAAAATCCCCTCGGATTTCTACTGTTCTACGCAGATTTGGTAAGTCATAATATATCAGATATTTTAAAGGAAACTATCTAAAAGAGAATTTTTTTCCACATTAAAAAACAAATGGGTTTTATGTGTACATTGGAAGAAAATTGGTTTTTGTTCGAAATTTTAGGCAGTCTGGCAATGGAACAACTATATAATATTAGTATTGGTGGAATTATGCACCTCATCACTATAATAATCCACATTTTAATATTTAAAAAGATAGTCAATTTAAGTGCCAGGATAACAGCGTTAGAAGAACTTGTTAAACCTGTAAAAATTCAGACAGAAGAAATTAACAGTGAAGTTGTTTCAAGTCGGGATCATAAGGTTGCAGAAAGAAAGCCTGTTTTCACACAGTCACCCTTAATTTATCCTGTAACAGTACAGCAGATGCCTGATCAAATGGCTACACAAAATACTTGGGCTCCAATTGAAATGTTGGATTTAAAAAGGTTTAAGGAGGCAATAGTATCTTATGGCATGCATTCCCCATATGTAAAGCAAATGTTAAACACTTGGTCAACATATAATAGGATAGTACCACAGGACTGGCGGGACCTCGCACAAGGTGTTCTGGAACCCAGCCAGAGACTTCAATTTCTGACTTGGTTTAAGGAGGAGGCTAAAAACATAGAAAAACAATGGAGGGATAAAGGAGTACAAGTTTGCCAGGATCAGCTTATGGGCGAAGGCCAATATGCTTCAGCACAAGCACAATGTTTATATGATGTCCAAACCCTAATTTTATGTCGAACGGCAGCCTTGAATGCATGGGACAAAGTTGAGGAACCAGGAAAAAAATCTGAGTCATTTACAAAGGTGAAGCAAGGCCCAAAAGAGTCTTTTACAGATTTTTTACAAAGACTGGCTTCAGCAGTAAAGAGAACGGTCTCGGATTCAGAAGCTGGTAAGGCAATAATTGAATCTTTGGCCTTTGAGAATGCGAATGCAGCATGCAAAAGAATAATCAGGCCATTAAGGGCAAGATCTGCACCTATGGAAGATTGGATTAGAGAAACAATTAATGTTGAAGCTGATGAGCATGATGATACATGGGTAGGAGAAGTAATTTCAAAAGGTTTGAGGAGTGTTAGATGTTTTGGATGTGGAAAGCAAGGACATTTGAAAAGGGACTGTAGACAGGTCATTTCCAGAAACAATGTTTCTTCAAGGAACAATGGCAACAGAATGCCCCTTCCTTCTGGAGTATGCAGAAGGTGTGGTAAGGGAAAACACTGGACCAACGAATGTAGATCAACAAAGGACAGACAGGGTAATCCTTTGCCTCAGTTTTCGGGAAACTCCCAGAGGGGCCTCAGGCAGGCCCCCAGTGCAAATCCAGTTCAAACCTTTCCGGCAGCCATAGAGGAAATGCCTGCTCTGGAGAGCGATTAAATAACCAAATGCCTATTGGAATAAATCATGCTGGTCAGAATGATGAAACAGAGAGAATAGAAAATTCAGGAGAAAACATAAAGAAAATTTTTTGGCAAACTTCTATTAATGAACAAAGACCAAAATTAACGATAAAAATAAATGGTGTTTTGTTGTCTGGTCTGGTAGACACAGGTGCGGACGTTACCATAATTGCACCAGAATTTTGGCATCCAACTTGGCCTCTTCAGGAGGTAAACGTTCAACTGTTAGGAATTGGGACATTATCTCAGGTGAAACAGAGTGCAAGATGGCTCGAATGTATAGGTCCAGAAGGACAGAGAGGAAAATTAAAACCATATGTGGCTAACATAACTATGAACCTGTGGGGTCGAGACTTGTTGCAACAATGGAATACTCAGATTAACATCCCTCCAATCTCAGAAACAAATCATAAACTAGCACATGTTACTGAGAGAAATATTAGAAGATATTGTTCTAATGAGTGGTCACCAGCCATCCATATTATACAAGAACAGGGCACAATAACTGATGATCTTCCAAAGACACCAACAGCTCTACCTTTAAAATGGTTAACAGACAAGCCTGTATGGGTCCAGCAATGGCCTTTAACAACAGAGAAACTCCAGGCTTTAGAAGAGCTGGTAGAAGAACAGTTAACTGCTCAGCATATTGAAGAATCAACCAGCCCTTGGAATTCTCCTGTATTTGTTATTAAGAAGAAATCTGGTAAATGGAGAATGGTAACAGACCTTAGGGCAATTAACAAAGTAATTCAGCCAATGGGTTCTCTACAATCTGGGATGCCTTTGCCTACTCTGTTACCAAAAGGATGGCCTCTCATAGTTATTGATTTAAAAGACTGTTTCTTTTCAATACCCTTACATGAAAAAGACAGAGAAAGATTTGCTTTTACAGTGCCTACTTATAATAATTCTCAACCGGTTAAAAGATTTCAATGGAGGGTCCTCCCACAGGGAATGTTGAATAGCCCAACTCTGTGCCAATATTTTGTACAACAGCCATTGGAAGTGATACGTAAAAAATTTCCTAAATCTATAATTTATCATTATATGGACGATATTTTACTAGCTGACTCAAATGCAGATACTTTAGAAATAATGTTTGAAGAAGTAAAGAAAATTTTGCCTCGCTGGGGATTACAAATTGCTCCTGAAAAGATACAAAGAGGAGATTCTATTAATTATTTAGGATATAAAATAGAGCTACAAAAAATTAGACCCCAAAAGGTGCAAATTCGGAGAGATAGACTACAGACTCTTAATGACTTTCAAAGATTATTTGGAGATATTTCTCATCTACGAACTATTGTTGGGGTAAAAAATGATGAACTGACTAATTTGTTCAAAACCTTAGAAGGTGACAAGGACTTAAATAGTCCAAGAGAATTATCACCTGAAGCTGAGAAAGAATTAGCCTTGGTAGAAAAGAAAGTGCATGAAGGACACGTGAATCGTATTGATCCAAAGCTGGATTGCATTTTGGTTATCTTACCTTCTAGGCGTTCTCCTACTGGAATATTAATGCAGAGGGAAGATATTATATTGGAATGGATATTTTTACCAAATAAACCAAATAAAAAATTAAAAACTTATGTGGAAAAAATCTCTGACTTGATTTACAAAGGAAAATTGAGACTTCGTCAATTAGCAGGCATAGACCCAGCAGAAATTGTCGTACCATTAACTAAGGAGGACATTGAAAAATTATGGGCAGAAAGTGAACCTTGGCAAAGAGCTTGCAGTAATTTTTTGGGAGAAATTAACAGCAAATATCCCAAAAGCAATAGAATTGATCTTATAAAGAGAGCTGATTGGATCTTGCCTCGAATTGTACGGCAAAAACCCATATCTGGAGTTCGTACATTTTATACAGATGCCAACAAAGAAGGAAAGGCAGGTTACAAATCAGAAAATTTAAGTAAAGTGGTTCAAAGTCCGTATAATTCAGTTCAAAAATCAGAATTGTATGCTATTCTGTTGGTATTAATGGATTTTTCAGAACCTCTCAACATAGTAACTGACTCTCAGTATGCTGAAAGAGTGGTGTTACATATTGAGACTGCAGAATTTATCCCTGATGCTT
The DNA here is from genome assembly GCF_049852395.1 of Peromyscus maniculatus bairdii. Lineage (NCBI taxonomy): Eukaryota > Metazoa > Chordata > Mammalia > Rodentia > Cricetidae > Peromyscus > Peromyscus maniculatus. Next base: position 85,673,965 of record NC_134860.1, read on the forward strand.
CAGAATTAACTTCACTATTTATTCAATTACAAGATACAATCAGGAAAAGGAATCATCCTGTATATATAACTCACATTCGATCCCATACTGGTCTGCCCGGCCCTCTAGCACAAGGCAATGATGAAATTGATAAATTATTGATAGGAAATGTGCTGGAGGCCTCAGAATTTCATAAAAAACATCACGTTAATAGTAAAGGTTTAAAAAAGGATTTTTCCATAACCTGGCAACAAGCCAAAGAAATAGTAAAGAAATGTCCTACTTGTTCCTTCTACAATCAGACGCCATTACCAGCAGGATGTAACCCAAAGGGTACTCAGAGAAATGAAATCTGGCAGATGGACGTGTTTCACTTTGCAGAATTTGGAAAATTGAAATATGTACACCACACTATCGATACTTATTCAGGATTTCAATGGGCAACTGCTTTGAGTTCTGAAAAAGCTGATTCTGTAATCACTCATTTGCTAGAAGTTATGGCCATCATGGGTATACCTGCACAAATCAAAACTGACAATGCTCCATCATATGTCTCTGTTAAAATGAAACAGTTTTTTGCTTATTACAATATAAAGCATATTACAGGCATACCACATAATCCTACAGGTCAAGCAGTTATAGAAAGATCAAACAGAACTCTAAAGGATATGCTAAATAAACAGAAATGGGTAACAAAAACCCCCAGAAATAGACTGCATAATGCTCTTCTAACTTTGAATTTTCTGAATGCCAATGAGAAAGGAACAACAGCTGCAGAGAGACATTGGATAATAGAAAAAACTACAGAATTAAATCAGCCTATATACTTTAAGGATGTGCTGACCTCAGAATGGAAACCAGGGTATGTATTACATTGGGGACGTGGTTTTGCTTTTGTTTCTACAGGAGAAGATAAGCTGTGGGTACCATCAAAATTGATAAAGGTTCGATTTGAACAAGAGAGACCTCTTAATTAGAGGAGGTGATAGTTCATCAACCAGCATGAACATCCAATTTAAACTAACTTGTATCAATAAAACATGCCTTTTCATTTCATCAGATAATAACTTGCCAAAAAGGAACATCCCCAAAATTAGTCTTGGGGAAAGGTTTTTGTTTTTGTCTTTTAGGAGAATGAAGGTTAAGGAATCTGAAGAACACTGGACAAATGGGACAACTGAAGAAAAGGGACAAATCATCTATCCCAAGAAACAGAGTGAAACGGTGTATGGGTATATATTATCTAAAAAAAAATTTTATGTCTTCCTAAATGTTTGTTTCTGCTTTTCTCTAAAGATTTAACACTATTGGTCTTCTAACAGTCCCAGTTCAATTAAAATTTAAAGCTGACTTTGGAGTTGGAGAATGGCTCTCTCCTTCTTTAAAATCAAGCATGTTGTTAAAAGGAAAATGCAAACTCCCTGTATTATGCCAGAATAAGAGCCATCTTCTGCTATGGTACAGGACAAAAGCAAAATTAATTAAGGGACTATTCTATTACTAATCTCAACTCTTTGATTCTATTCTGATTCTTTAAACTTTTCTCAAAGTATAAATTTTATATCAAAATTTACAAGATTAATATATATATATATATACATTTTAAACTTTGTTAAGATATGAATGGTCACATAGAGTACTAATTAATTCTAGAAAAAAGGCTAGCTGCATATATATGTTTTTGTGTTCGAGTCTCTTATCAGTTTTCTGCAGGAAATCATGGCCAGGCCTAACATCAACTGAAGTCTCCAGAAAGAAGATGGGGCCCCACAACAACAACAATTCCACGTGGACAATAATAATATCAAGCTGACAAACATCATCCATAGATCAGCTTTGAACTACAAGGTGCTCAGAGCAAATTTGAGATGACTAGCTGAGATGATCCAGTCTCAAAGACTACTTGAATAAGGACTTGAGATAAACCCTCAACTTTGGCATTATACACAGACTGGATAATGAAGGATATAGTTACCTCTCCTAGAATTTGACAATTAACCTAAAATTTTTCTTTCAGGATAAAGAAAACTTCGCCCATACCCAGCAGGAAGCAATTTTAAGAATACGACGCCCACATTCCCAAAGAGGTGGTGTGGGGCGGGTGGTTTTTTGGTCTTTTTAATGGGTTTTGGGTCTGGGATAATTTTCAGTATTTAGGGGGGTTGGTTACAAGTTATTGTCAAGGGTTAGGAAAAAGGCTAAGCAAAGGAGATTAGATTTAAGGTTCTTGTTTAAAAAAAAAAGGAGAAAGAAAGAAAAGAAAAAGACAATTACTAGTTTTAAATACTTTACATTGGATTGAATTGTTTTATATTGTACACAAATTTGAAACTGATATTGTTAGAAAATGCTATATGTATATTTCTAATTGTATTTATTCCATCCATTTAACAATGTAATGCAAATTTCTGATCCTTGAATGTTATTATTATCAACTATTAGGATATAAAGAAATGAAAGCTAGTAGTTAGACATTATCATAGAACTTGTAGTCATATTAGATATGTTTTAAAAATTGAGCAGAGATGTTTTAGACAGGTCATCTTCAAACCCTTCAGAGATCTACAGAATATGGCATTTAAAATGTTTTAATAACTTAGAAATTTTTCTTTTTTGAGACATGTCGGCTCCTGGCAGTACCAATCTACTTTAGAGAAAATATGGGCATTGAAGAAACTGCATATGGAGTCAACTTTCATTCTGGCAAAAGTTAGCCACTGGACAACAAAGTATCCTCGAATCAACAGGACAAAATGGACAGACAGATCACGAAACAAGGGACTACTGATTCTTGCCAAAACAAGTGTGGTTAGGGCTTTATCAAAAGGCATCTTCTGAGGCCAGGACAATATGGCCCCATCCCTGAAGTGGCCTTCGCATCCGGAAAAGGTACGGTGCCCTTTTCTTCGAAGGCAGCTTAACAGGCAGAGGGCCGATGGATTCTGTTGTACAATGGAACAGCAGCTGAAAACTCATGCCTCTCAAAAGTAGACTGGCATTTAATAGAGGGATGTGGAGAAGAAGGGGATGCTGAGATGAAGCCATATATACACAGCCAAGAAGAATGGACAGCTGAATTAAAAAACTGTCAACAATTTCCAGAATTTAAAATCCTGAATCATGACAGGACACTAGTGGAATTCAGGTGTTTCTGGTACGTGGACTGCTCTCACCCAATGTGAGGTTGAACTGTTGACCTTGTGTACATCCTACTTCACAAATGAGTCTGTCAGATACACTAAGCCTATAGGCTGAAGATGATGCCCCAACACTGCGGAGAAACCTCAGGTGACTGCCCAGGCAGCTGGCTGTTTCTGTCAACTCACAAAATTTTTTTGGAAGTTGCTTGCATGCACTTCCTGTTTTTATTTTTGTTAGCTAATATTATTCCCTTCTTGGGTCTCTGAGGGAGTTGAAGATTAGTTAGTTATGGTTGAAGATTAGTTAGTTATAGTTGAAAATTAATTAGGATAGAAAGTACATTAGATACATCTTGGAATTATCAAAATAGGATAGATAATGGAATTATTTTCTCTGATTCGTCAAATACCTGTTTAGGTATTTATTACTTGTATATATTGTATATAGTTATTGTACTTTTGTATATAGTTTTTCTTTTGTTAGTCATAACCTTTTGCTTTTTTTCTTTTTATTAAAATAGAAAAGGGGAAATGTGGTGGTAATCTAATTGTATTGAAATATTATTTTGATTTGTACTGAAATATTAATTTGATTGTATGTTAATAAATAAAGTTGTCTGGGGGTCAGAGCTATTAGAGCCATAGCAAGAGTGTGGCGGTGGTGGCACACGCCTTTAATCCCATAGATATCTGTGTGTTCAGGGTCAGAGCTATTAGAGCCATAGCAAGAGTGTGGCGGTGGTGGCACACGCCTTTAATCCCATAAGATCTCTGTGTGTTCAGGGATACAGCCAGCATTGGAGACATATGCCTTTAAGACCTAGGGGGCTGTACATTCAGACAGTGACGAGGCAGTCATGTGTTTGGGTTTACAACCAATGAGAAGGCAGAACAACATACTTTAAAAATACAAACCGACAGGAAGTAGGTCTCTTTTCGCGAAGCTGGGACAGCAGGAGGAAGGGTAAGATTTTAGCTCTGAGCTCTGACCTCTCGGCTTTCTCTTTTACATTGTTTCTGTGTTTCTTATTTAATAAGACGGTTGGTTACATCTACACGATGTCACTTTCTTTAATCTACCCTTTCCTAAAATGCCCTACACTAAAGATTGTAGGATACTTGCCAGGAAAGATGCACAAAAAATAATTTGTTTTACGTATAGACAATATTCATGCAGATTCTATGCTCTGTTGGAAAGACTATTGTATATGTATCATTTTAAGACAGCAGGGTGTAATTATATGGTCAAGGTAACAGTAGTTTTCTAATAACTTCATAAAACTCTAGTATTAAAAATTCATGATTTTTTAGGTTTTGGATGAAGTTCGGTTGGTAGAGTGCTGGGTTTGATTCCTAGCAATATATAGGCCAGTAATGATGGTGTGTGCTTGTAACCCCAGAATTTAAGAAATGGAAACAAAAGCATCAGCAGTTCAAGGTCATCCTCCACTACATAGTAAGTTCAGGACCAGCCTGGGATAAATGAGAGAAAAAAAATAATCATGATTTGTGGAATCCAAGTGCCTGAATGTGCATTTTTGTCTCTTTACTTAATGGTATAAACTTAAAATTAGGTTTATCATTTTTAATGACTATAATATAATAGCTGTTTCTCAGGATAGTTAAGTGTAAAAGAAATTGTCTATGTAAAATGGTTCTTGATACAATTTACTCAGTAAATATTGACTGTCATCTTCTAAATCAATTTGCTATTTCTGTAAATGGTTCAAAATAAGAACAAATGCAATCCCAGTGAATTAAACCCCATCACTTAATTAGCTCATACAGCACTCAGCTGACTGCAGTTCACCAACCCCTTGCACTGTGTTGCCTTGTGTTCACATCTAGCCTTTCAATAGCTCTTCCTGCATGATTTCCTTTAACTGAGACTCATCTTTCTCCTAATGAGGGAAACGCTTTTGTGAGCTTTTCAGGTCTTCCTGGCAACTCACTTGATTGGTGTTTGTACAACATGTTCTTTATGGTGTTTATATCTCTTTTTAAGATAATCATCCCCTGGCTCAGTCATTTTCTTATGAGTCTGCTTATATATAGCTCATCTCAACACAGCATATTAAAATAGCTTTGTTCCCTGTCAACATTAGAGTTCCAAATCCACTCCCTCAGGTTGTGAATCATTTGACCTTATACTTTCTTGAAGCTCTCTTCTACTTGTCCATAATTGAACATTAGTCTATATTCTCACATCTCAGGTTCCTCCTTTGCCTTGTCGAAAGTTTCTTCCTCACATTCTATAAATGTGGACTGGTTAAAAGTTTTGTGCTTAGTATAGAAATCATCAGTCTATCTTCTACATTGGTAGGTAATGTGTTCCCACAGGTTAAATTAATATCCCTAAATGGGGAACCTATAATTTGTATTTTCTGCATTAGTGTGTTTTCTAAGATACATTAGGGAACCTTCAACAGCAACCTAAAAGACCTCTCATCAGTGACCACAACTGATCTGCATCTACTATAATGAATTCTGTTGTTTTTATTAATATTTTTACCCTCTTAGTTAAATATGTTTCAGTGTTTTTAGTTCTTTCTGTTCTAATCTAATTAAACCTTTCTGTACACTTCTGTGTGACAAACACACACCTATTAAGTGCCCACTCAATTCCAATCTTACAAAGCTATATAATAAAATCATGACTATGGGATGATTTCATACTTTAAAGAATTCTATGGGGTGCAGACAACAAACATTTAGTCATAATATACAGAATCAGGGATGAGTCTATTGACACACATAAAATGCTATGGACACTAAAAAATAAGAAATTGATTCTGATATGGGGAACTATCACAGTATCCTTTAAGAAGAGGTGACATTTGAGCTGTTTCTGAAGATGAGCCAGGCATATAGCATCCTTGACATTTAAAGGTTTACAGTCCACAAAATGCCTCATCTCTGCCAACATTTGTAATAGATGCTTACCTGCCCAAAGGAACATCTGACAAGCTCTAAGACTCCTTACCCAGGATTTCAGTGCCTCAGAAATCATGTCTAGTTATACCATTTATGTATGCATTGAGTTCGTCTTGACATCTACTCTCAAACAAACAGCTTTGGACACTTCTTTTCTTCTTGTGCCTGCTCTCATTAAATGAATTTCAGTTTCCTTTTGCTTGCTGAGACAAACTGGGTCCCAGAAATCCAGACTCTTTGAGGATTTGAGACTCATGATCTCCTTGGTTAGATAATAAAATAGTTTGAGTAAGACCATAGGGAAACAATGGTAGTCAAAAACAATATGACTGATATCAGTGCTTTTTTTTTTTCAGAATTAAAGAGATTTAAATTGAAGACTTAGTATTTTGTTTTCCTATTTTGACAGATCACTCTGAAAAGCCCCATTCTGATTTATGAGGTTTATTTTGTTTGTTTGTTTGTTTTCTGTTTTTCTTTTACATAAACTTGTCTTCTTGGATTTGGAAGATGGCTCCAGAGGTAAAGTATTTTCTGTACAAATGTGAGAACTGAGTACAGATTGCTAAACCTCACATACATGCTGTCTAGGTATGGCAACCCACATGTAATCCAAGCACTTTGAAGGCAGAGACAGGAAATCCATCCATCTTTTCTTTCTTTCTTTTCTTTTTTCTTTTTTTGGTTTTTCGAGACAGGGTTTCTCTGTGTAGCTTTGCGCCTTTCCTGGAAGCACTCTGTAGGCCAGGTGGGCCTTGAAATCACAAAGATCCACCTGCCCTTGCCTCCCAAGTGCTGGGATGAAAGGTGTGTGCCACCACTGCCCAGCTGCCATCCTTTTTTTAACAGTCATAGAAATGTCCATATGTACATATTCAGACTGTGTTTCCACTGTGATTCTCTTTTATTTTATCTGTATGGGAGATTTCCCAGCATGTGTATCTGTGTACCACATATGAGCTTCATGCTGGTAGAGGTCAGAAGAGGGCATCTGATTCACAGTTCCCTGGGACTTGAGTTATAGATGGTTGTGAGTTTCCATGTGGGTGCTGGGAATTAAGGTAATCTAGAGGAGCAGCCAGTGCTCTTAACAGCTGAGCCGTCTATCTAGCACCTCCATAGTAATTCTTTTTTATCATCAATCATCATCATCATCATCATCATCATCATCATCATCATCATCATAGTGCAGCTTACAGCTTAGGCTTCTTTCTAACTAGTGCTTATAACTTAAATTAACCCATTTAGATTAATCCATGTTCTATTATATGGCATTACCTCTCTTTCATCTTGTACTTCCTATTTCCTCTCCATGTCTCCTGGCATCTCCTGTGTACCTAGATTCTCTTCCTCTTCTATTTTTTCTCTCCAGAAATCCTGCTTATACCTATAGTGATTCTTAACTTTGTAAAGTTGATTATGAAACTAACTCACAATGGATTAGAATTATTGAACCCAGGTCTACTAACTTTGTTGAAATTAGTCCTGGCTTAACTGTAAAAGCTTTAAATATGTATCTCAATATGTTTTGAAAATTTAATAAAGGAGAAAGATAAGAAAGCTTGACTTCAAGGGTATTCCTTCCATTTAGTTTTAAAATATGATGAGCTCTTTAGAGGGAAAAGCATTTTTGTGATATAAATGCAGAACAATATTATGAACAAGGATGTGGCAAAACACAGAATTCACGTATGCCAAATATATGAAATGGAGTTCTTCATAATGAAAGCAATATGCTGAAGTAATGGAACCATTTAGAAAAGAAAATTCCTTTGCATGCATTACTATTATCCTTCATACTTATTAGATAATTGAAATGTTAGAGCTCTGTTAAAAATAAATCAACAATTTTTTTATATCTCTGTTTTAGGCATCTGAGAGAGTAGCTAAAAATTTAAATTATATAAATGGTCAAAAGGTTTACAGAAGAAAACAGATGATGTCATGATGTTATGTTTACTTAACATAAGGCAGCTGGTGTTTTCTAGGACTATGGGGCTTAACTTTGATTTTAGGATGGCAACATATTCTAATTGAGTATGAGCAACTTTAGGATTGAACAGAGCTGGATTTGTGAGCCTTTGGCAAATTATAAAATCTGTCTACATCTACAGTTTCTCACCTACAAAATGAAAAGCTAATATCTGTTTTTGGTGTTAAGG